>NC_132888.1:5076080-5376080 GCF_030463535.1 Salminus brasiliensis
GGTGAATCTGTGTTTTTTCTGTCGTAACAGTTCACATTTGAGTTCATTAATGACCCACAGCTGTCATTAGTGTGACGATGTGTATGTGTGGTCTGAGAGGAACCACATCTACACAGCATAGTCAGTAATACGACATATATAGTTTGATATCTCTAGTGCCATGCATGAAATTATGCAAATGTGGTCCAGCAGCTTCAGATAATGGTTTGAGTCAACCATCAGAAGGACATAAATGTGATCTGTATGGTTTTGAAGCATGGGGCTGGTTTGAGTATTTCTAGAGCTGCTAATCTTCTGGACTTTTTTTTCTACTGGACACCTCCAGTAAGCGGCAGTTCTGCAGTTCTGCAGACCCAATTGCCACTATGAGAGAGGTCAAGAGGTCATGGAGAATGGTCAGACTGGTTGAGAGGCTACAGTTACTCAGATAATCACACTTTGAGGAGGATGAGCTACAACAGCAGAAGACCACGTGAGGTTTCACTGAAGTCAGACAAGAACAGAAAGCTGAGGCTGCTGGGTGTTTCAACACAGGCTCACCAACACTGAACAGCTGAAGACTGGAGAAACATAGCCTGGTCTGATTAATCTACTTTCGCTGAGGCTCAGAGATGGTATTTTCAGAATTTGGAGCCAACAACTTGAATTCATGGATCCAACCTGCCTTATGTCAAAGGTTCAGGCTGGTGAACTTGGTGTAATAGTGTGGGGGAAATTTCTCTTGGTAGACCTTGGCCCATTTCTTCTCAAACTGATTTCATAAACATAGCAATGAGCCTAAAGAATTAGTGGCCTTCCCAGTCATCAGATTTGAGCCCAATAGAACACCTTTGGGATGTGGTAGAAAAGGAAATTCACAGCACAAAAGCTTTCACATCACTCAATCTGCTGGAATTATATAACATTAACCATAATATCTAAGAAAGGTTTCTAACATCTTGTGGAAACTATGCCACAAAGAAACTGAAGTTGTTTAGAGAGCACAAAAAAGCCCTATTCAGAATAAGGGCAGTGTTTCTAATAAAGTACTAAGCAAAGTGAGTGTATTTATCAAGTGAATTGTCAAGTTTTGCTGCATTTGTTCATTAGTTTTTAATATGAAAAATCTAAGCAGTCAAGTTGGGTAAACCAGTGCTAAAAGAGGGAGTGCTTGAGACTGCTACACCTCACCATAAAGCACCACCACCGACAGTGACACTCTTGCGGCTCAAACAGGAAGCTTGTTAGCACTTACTTGTTAGCCACTGCTGCCTGGAGGATCACATGACTATGAATCAGATATGTGTTTCATATAAGCCACATACTCTATGAAAATGAGTCACCTGTGATTAGAAGATCTGAGAACATCAGATCTAGCTTACACCCACAATATATTCAATATATTAAAAATAATTTTATTAGATTTGCTCAGATCAAAACTATGTTCTTATTTATGCAATAAATTGGATTCGTTTTATGTTCTTCATTTCTGAATTGTCTAATCTAATAATAAAAAATAATAATTATATATATATATATATATATATATATATATATATATATATATATATATATATATATATATATTATCATGGGGTTCATGTATATTGTGTAAAATATTGCGAATGTATTCAAATATATTGCACTTTTATGTTAAAACAGTTTTGACCAGATCTGTGTTCACATTTTTAATCCTGTGATGTCTGATCTCATGAGAAACGATCACACCCATGTGAATATGTAATATACTGAAATACATTGAAAAATACATGCAGTTCTTGTGTATTTTTTAACATATCGTCAATGTAATGAAATATATTGCAGTTTTATATTGGACACGTTTTAACCAAATCCGTTTCATCCTGCAATGTCCACTCTGATAAAAAAACCTAAAACTATAAATATAAATATTTAAATAAAAGGGCTAAAAACATCAGATCTAGCTTAGACCCACAAAAATATTCAATATATTAAAAAAAAAAACATTTTATCAGATTTGTTCAAATATCAAAACTATGTTTATGTTTATGCAATAAATTGAATTCGATTCATGTTCTTCAGTCCTGAATTGTCTAATCTGATATGAAAAAAATGTAATAAACCAAAATTCATTATCATGGGGTTCATGTATATGGTGTAAAATATTGCCAGTGTATTCAAATATATGGCAGTTTAATGTTAAAACAGTTTTGACCCAATCAGATCTGGGATCACATTTCAATCCTGTGATGTCTAATCTCATGAGAAACGATCACACCCATGTGAATATGTAATATACTGAAATACATTAACATGCACTTCTTGTATATTTTTTAACATGTCGTCAATGTAATGAAATATATTGCAGTTTTATATTGGACACGTTTTGACCAAATCTGTTTCATCCTGTAATGTCCATATATATAGTAATATTGATATACATTCATGCAGTTCATAAAGGCCTATATTTTGTATTACATGGCCAATATAAAGTGGCCATGTATATGAACACAGGCCTCACGCTCTCTCTTTGGTCTGATGCATGATTGCGACTCTCCGACACGAAATGGAGAGCTGTTACTCACCCGACTGGTCCAGCCACCCCATGTCGATGAGGTGACCGTGTGGAAAGAGAGAGATTGCGAAGCTCCTCACAAAAGCGAGGCACTGATGTGTCACTTTAGATTTCAGCGCTCTTGAAGGCTCAGGTGCACAGCTCAATAAGACTTTGTAACAGGTGAATAAAAAACAAACTCAACTGAGAGTTTGTGCTAAATGTGCCGGCTTTAGCAAATACTTGCCTTTTTTTTCCATCAACTGCTGCCAAATCCCTCTTAACCGCCCAGACTGCAGCCGGGACCATGTGTGCAAATTAATACATACACGTCTCACTGTGGTACTGCCAGTAATTTAGTTGTGTTTTCTTCAGTCGTTCATGAAGATTAGCAATATGGCTCTGTCGCTCTCTCTCACACACATTTACTGACAGCTCGCCGTACTGGCGGGTTATTTCCATGTTAAGAGCTTTTGCTATGCTCTGTTTGTCTTGTATCCCTTGTATTTTTAAATTATTCATGAAGAAACAAAATAGTTCTCACCCTTGTTCCCTGTTTTTCAGATGACGTCTGAACAGAAGAACCGCTGCAGGCAAAAAAAAAGTGTTAAACTTCGTTGAACTTATGTATAGCACTTCTTAGCACTATTATATATGACCACTATAGTAATTCAATAGATATAGCTCATTAGTTATATATATCTATAAATGTATATAGCTCATTAGTTATATATAACCATTTATGTATATAGCTCATTACTTATATATAACTATATATGTATATAGCTCATTAGTTATATTTAACTATATATGTATATAGTTCATTAGTTATATATAATTATAAATGTATATAACTCATTAGTTATATATAACTATATATGTATATAGCTCATTAGTTATATATAACCATCATATATATATATATATATATATATATATATATATATATATATATATATATATATATATATATATAGCTCATTAGTTCCACTATTATATATAATTAATATACAATAGTTATATATAATGGTGGAACTACTGAGCTTTGAGTTTTTAAGGTTATGCAACGTAACAGTTACTCACACTTAATCCAATACTATTTTAACTCTTCCATGTGGACCATACTAACTAGCATCCAGCCCTTTAAATCCCCCCATTGGTATTGGAATTTGCCTCAGATCTAATTTATCTTCTGATAGCATACAGGGTTGATGTCAGTAAAATCTTGCTAAAGCATGGTGATGAAACACTTCAGAGAAGAGTTCATTTACGCTGACATGTTTTCCACTTGTGACTTTAAAACAAAAAAAAAACCCTGTTTAAGCTTGACTTTGTTGGACACACTGACGGATTCTGCTATAACCCAAGCTTGCTGATATGTGCTGCTGATATGCTTTGTGGTACGTCTTACACAGTTTGTAGCAGGCTAGACAAAGTTTAACAAAATTAGCTGAATGCAAAGTGACAAAAGGCATGTTTTTATATTTATTTGAAACTTTTAGTACTAATTATTTTGATGATTTGTGTTAATGTTTTAAGTTTAATAGTAAAATTCCTATTTATTTGCTGAATTTGACATAAAATGGGCCATAACCTTTGTACACGCCATATTTTATGTCTTATTTATATGTTTTTATAATATACAACATATATAATGCTCAGAAGTGTCTATGTAGATAATTTGATTTTGTAAACAAACACAATTTGTCATGTTGTGTTGTTTTTATATATACAAAGTTTTTACACTTTTACACATATATTTGTCAGTTCTATAAAACATAAAGATCAGAAAGTAGAGTTCTGCCAGTTTATTAAAGCATGCATAAAATGTATAGCAATAAAAGAAATGAAGAAAAGAAGTTGAAATAGTGGCTTTTCTTATTTACATCTCACCGGATTATCAATAACATTCTGGAGATGACATGTAGTCTATATTGCGCAGAGCTCCCATTTCACGGTAGAACTGCAGCTATACTTACAACTCAGAATACCGTTGATTTGGCTTAGCAAAAATATTAAAAAATTGATGCTAGTGCTGTCCAGTTTGTTTTTATTTAGACTCAGCAGTCTTTTTAACCCTTTAAAGAGCCTATGTCTTGCCAGAAAGTGTTATTTCAATGTTCTGTTACCAAAGAATAGCCCCACCAGTTTGTACAGAAGTCCCTGTAGTTACTGAATAAGATGTCATAGTCTGTAATAAGCCTTTCTGCATTAAGAAGTTACGTCTACATCCATGAGCCAATCCAAGCAGATATACAGGATCAGAGTGGTGTTTCTTACCAAGCACAGCTATGATGGCCAGGGCAACCACACTCACTGCTGCTATGATGATTATTGTGGTGATTCCATCTGCAACAGGTGAACCAGACACACAAAGACACACATCAGAAATATATTATATCCAATTTCTTAATTCAACACTGCTGAGCAAGTAAAGAAATCTAAGACTGAAACAAGCTACCCCCATGAGGCATTGTTGTCACGCAAATACTGGACATTTTTCACTTTTTGGCCTAATGTGAATCTGGACGTTGTTCTTTACATTGTATCCAAATTTAATGTGGAACAGATCAATAGAAATGATCCGAAATGACTTAAAATAAAATGTTTTTACACTGACTTCCATTGAAAGTTAAGAAGGGGTTTTCCTTCTGCTGTAAAGTTGCCATTTTGGAGATACAAGGTGACACTGACAATACGCATTCTGTTGTAGTAACCGTTGCCTGATTAAGCAATGTTGCACAATGTTGGTTAGTATTTCATTCGACCTAATGATCAATTGTAGCAAGACTTATTTGGAGTTGCTACATAAAAGAGTTTCCAGGTGAAATGATATGTTGCCTGGTAACTGGACTGTGTTGTTGTTGTCAGGCATTGCGAAGAATTGAAACTAAGCAGGATAGACAAGACAATGACAAATTTGTCATTAGGCTAACATTATCCTGATCACATGATTATATGACAAAAAAAAAACAGCAGTGTCCAGAGATACTGAGAGGAATGAGCAATTTTTCTTCATGCTTCAGGAAATTTGTGCCAACATTCTGTTAACACTGTCCACTATCCAGAGCATGGATCGGTTACCTGATGAAGAACAGCCAAGTGAAATGACTAACTGCTATGAAGGCATGGTGTAATACTTGGCTCATTATGCTATTTATATGTGAGTCAAAGATAAAGTAGCTGCAAATGTGATTGTAGCTGCCTGAGGCTTTTCTTTACCATCATCTGCCGAGCTTTTATCATGTTTTTCAAAACCTTCATTCTTGAGAAATCCTGTTCCAGAACTTGTACCTGAAATGTACAAATAAAGAAATTACTGAACACACACACAAAACCGTACACAGGAACATGCAGAAAACACAAGTGAATACTCGCATCTACAGTATTTGTGCTTTGATCAAAGCCTGAAAACACTGTAAGTAGCTACTGACCCTAGTGTTTTAGAGCTAGATGGGCAGGCGATATAAATTTAAGGAAGAGAAAAGCTGTTTGTTCCCAAGAGAAGCAATTCTTGCTTTATGCATGAAAATAAAATGAAAATTAAACCTGTGATGTGAAGTTTAATTGTGAGCTCTTAGTTTACAGTCCATTCTGCAGGCAGCTCAACCCCAAGTTCCCCGTGTATTATGTTAGTACACAGCTTTATAGTTAGTTTATGGTCTCAGCGAGGGGCAACACGTGTATTCTCTAAATATATGGTCATTTTACATTACGTTTACATTTAAGGCATTTAGCAGACACTCTTATCCAGAGCGTCTTACAGAAGTGCTTTGCTATTTACCCAAGAAAAACCTCAGCTAGTTTAAATAGACTAATAATTCAAAGATTCCTCTAAGTTTAGACTCTACTAAACACAAGTCAGTATGGTGACCACTCTGCTATTCGCCCAAGTACTCTCAGAAGAGGTGGGTCTTCAGTCTGGGTGTGAAGACAGCGAGTGTTGGACTCCCAGGGGAAGTTCGCTCCACCACTTCGGTGCAGGACAGAAAAAAACCTGGACGCTCGTCTTCCGTGGATTTTGAGGGATGGCAGGTCGAGCTGAGCTGTACTTGAAGCTCGAAGGGCTCTTTTTGTGGATCGGCTTTTGACCATTGCCATCAAGTACGGAGGGGCTGGTCCATACTTGGCTTTGTACCTCTTGTCTTGCTATCCCTTTCTGCTGTTACACTGGGAATTTCCCCACTGCGGGACTAATAAAGGACTATCTTATCTTATCTTATCTTATCTTATCTTGTAGACCAGCATCAAGGACGACCTTTAAGACTTTCACAGGGCAGTTGCAACAGGTAGCATCTGCCTGACCATGGAGCTTCTGACTCTTAAACTTCTAGGCTGTCTACATCTCCAGGAAGTCTGCATTCCTGGTACACCTAGTCCCCATCAAATCATACTTAAGTTTCACACATATGTTAAACAATGTAATATTTAACAGTAGATTAACCAGTGATCCATTTGGATTTGTTGCAGGGCTGTGTGGTGGCTGTGCTGATCACTACATCGCTTGCATCAACATTTATAGGAATTAGCTGATGCTCTTATCCAGAGCAACTTACATCATGTTATACTTGATGGAGAATTTAGGGTTTAAGGAGTAAAAAGTAA
This sequence comes from Salminus brasiliensis, assembly GCF_030463535.1. Taxonomy (NCBI): domain Eukaryota; kingdom Metazoa; phylum Chordata; class Actinopteri; order Characiformes; family Bryconidae; genus Salminus; species Salminus brasiliensis. Next base: position 5,083,198 of record NC_132888.1, read on the forward strand.
GGCTCAAGGACTTTTATTGGTGTAGTAAGGTAGGCTTGCCAAACACTAGTCTGAAACAGGAAAGATGGCATTGTTACCCCCTATGCTACACCAGTTTTGCAAACATTGGTCTAGTAAACATTAACCTCAGTAATGTTCCTCACAGCTTACTGGACCTAACAATACTACTAGCATTGGTCATTGCAGGACACCTTTTTGGGTCATGGAATCCATGCCGCAAACGGTGGCACAACGGGTACCTACTCAATATTAGGCACTAATGTATGGCTGATCAGTGTATGTGCATATTTGCCCATTTATCAGACTTGGACATGGGTGTTTAGACTGTACAGCATCAAACTAAATATGAAATATATATTTTCTCCAATTCATACATAAAAGGTGGCACATGAAAAAGATCAGCACACTTTCAATTTAAAACCCGTCAGCAATTATCAACTTCTTTTCCTCAGTTCAGTGTTCTTGGGAATGTTCTTCTTAAGCTCTTAAAATCCTAGCTCCTCATCCATTTTGAAGGTAATTTCACTTTCCTCCACAGTCCTCCCTACAGCCCGAACCTGGCCTGTCTCGGCCGAAATGGAGGGTGAGCAGTGCCTCTCTTAACAGCTCAGTAATTCTATCAGAAGGCAATCATCCCGCAGATGAAGAGTGACAGCAGTAGACGGTGGAGGCTTGAATGGTGGAGTGTGCATTAAGCAGAGAGACGACAGCGCCAGGCCCATCAGCCAGGCTCCGCGGGGAGAGGCTAATTGATTGCTTTCAGGAATTAATGTGACGGGTGCATTGGTTTGGCCTTACAGTAACAACCTGTCTTCATGCTACATCTGCTGCTGCCGCCGCTAAAGAAGGCTTACCATCTATTTCGTCGTCTTGTTCATCATCTGTGTCTGGATGAGAGGGATGGGGAGATGGGGAGAGAGAGAGAGAGACATAGACAGTGAAGGAGGATACATAGTGTAATTTATAAAAAGCTAGCCACCTCACCATTATGTTTTAGCGTAAAATAAAGTTTTAGAGCTATGCAGTTCCATCAACCCATTGAACATGTTTAATTCACTTTGGAGTGGTGGAATAAAGTGTTCTTCATTTTAAATCATTAACTTTCTAACACATATTAACCTCCATTTTCCCTAGAGATAAAAACAACCAGGTATAGGAAAGAGGGGGGCAAGAAATGTTCATTATGAAAAAATTTAAGGATCATCATACCATAATCTGCCGAACCTTCAGGGGGATCATTTAGATCTTTCAGAGCTGCAGAAATGAATAAAAAAGAAAAAGTATTCAAAAAACAAACATATTGATATTTTAGCCATTGGCCAATGGTCAATTGTGGCCAATTGCACCGTAAGCTAACTACAACATACTTTACATTTACAGCATTTGGCTGAAGCTCTTATCCAGAGCAACTTACATTTGAATTATGTTACACAGTTAGGTGAGAGTTGCAATACGATTCTTGCCCCTGGAAACTCTTAGTGGTATATTGTGGTGGGCTTGCACTGCCAGGAAATCAAACCCCTGCCTGCCATGGGGTAAAACGACTGTGGGGTAAAACGACTAAGGTCTCTAGAATCTGATAAAATTCAGGATTAGGGTTTGGACCAGGGTTTGGCTTGGGTTTGGGTTTTGAGGAATTAAATAATTAAAAAACATTTCTAAATAGAATATAAGTTAAAAGCAAGTCAAACACATTGTACCTGATAGACCCGGATATATCCAGAAGAAAAAGAAGGACACTTGATTGAATTTCCTAAAAGATGGTGCCACATGCACATTTATGTTAGCTGCTACATTAGTGAAGATGCATTGGTGTTGAACCAACGTTGAATGTCAAATATTAAATCTATATATTTCATTCAGTTATGTGTCTTCCCTGGCTACATAACATATACAGCAAAGTAACTCACATGCCGGTTCAGTGCGGATTCTTTATGAAAGAGTGTGTGATCGTATTTAGAGTGCTGTTTGGATTGGTAGGTCTTCATTATTGTTCTTTTACTGTTCTACTCTTGTTCTTTCACTGATGTTTAAAGCTATCACTGTTCATGTGTTGTATGTTTCAGAGCAGAATAGCAGCAGCAGGAAGACCTGCAAATGTTTGTCTTTGTTAATAGCAAGCCAATTAGAAGGATGGCTCAGAGAGTGAGTGGGAAACAGTTGATATAGTGGCTAAAATAGCTGGGTTTTCATGTTGGGCCCAAATGGCTACATATCTGCAAAGCATCTAAAGTGTATTATCATTACTATTCGTTGTTATTATGATTATTATTGTTGTTGTTGTCAAACAATAACCATACTACTAACACTTTCACTGTTCTAAACCTGACTTTTGTGCCCCCATGTAGCTGAAAGTTCCTCCACCTCAATTAGTGATGAAATAGAGAGGACATTTCCTTCAATTACGCAGTGGTGGGCATTGACCTGTACCAAATGTTAATGCTCCCACTGGTTACTGTGGTGACTTCTGAAGCAAAAAAAGCTTCTGATTGGCTGCTCTCCACCCTGCTAATTATCATTAAGCCCCGCCTCTATACACTGGTTCTTGACCCTCTAGCATGCATTTTTCGATTGTGCTGAGAGGGCGGAGACTTTGCTGATGTTGCAAGTAAATCCACACACAGCTTTAAGAATTTTCTCAATATTGATTTCCCAGACAGGGATTAAGCCTAGTCCTAGTACATTTTCCTTTTTTCAATGAATCTCCCTAAAATGCTGTGTAGTCCATTGCTAGGCTGAACTGACTCTAAGACTTAAGACTTTACACACAAGCTTAATCACAAATGTATTCATTCATAACTGGTGAGACTCCATAATTGAGGCCTCAAGATCGATTCACTCTGCAATTAAACAATGACATTGTCTGTCTAAACCCAATGAGGAGATGTCGGTGATGAATTCTGACAATGTTCTTGTTAAGCATTTTTTCTGCTGTTGATTTGCTCTTAGTTTCATTAGCCTTGGCCTATTAAAAGTTCTAGCATGATAATGTGAGGTCTTCTCTTCCTGTTATCATCATCAAGTATCATTAAAGCAGAAGTGCTGCAAGATTCAGATCTGAATTTCAGTAAAGTGAACCTGTAGGCAGGAATTTGCATACATCATAATTTGTTTCTGAATGTTCTGTCACACAGTCGGCAGCACTGCAGGTCATTGACGGCCCACTGAAGCTCCGCAGACGATCTAAGTGTAACTGAAGGTTCATTTCATAGTTCTTTGCTCAGGCCTTTACAGCCTTGTATCACAGAGAGTGTAAGTGACACAGAAAGTCTCTATGATTGAGGCTTTTAAATCCTTCAAGACAGTAATACTTTACACTGCTTTAGCTCAGAGGGATTGAACTTACCTGTGACCGTAAGAAACAAAGTCAGCAGCAGTAACCGCAACATTTCTGCACGTCTGCGGGGAGAAACGAAAAGAAAAATTATGAAACATTAAACATTCAAAACATACTGAACAGTCTACATGGCTTCCGTATTGAAAAAAAGAAACTTCAAACAAAACAAGTACTGTCTGAAAGCAAACTGCACTAACCACAGTCCTTATCATTTGTGCTGAAGCCATTATCAGCTTCTTCGTGAGGTTTGGTGTTTTTTGAATCGGTGGTTGAATGTCTGTCACTGTGGTTGGGTTTAGGGGTGGGCGTTATAGTGAAAATATATCATGGTATTTAAATTCATTTTTCCAATACAGGATATTTATTGCAAAATTACAAGCAGACAACACATCAGTAGTGGAATATCTCAAATATTCTGAAGCATGCCACCCACTGTCAAACTGTCAAGGCCTAAGACATAAAATAATACAAAAATGTAGATTTAATATGGCCTTACAATCACAATTGTATTTTGATAATATATATAAAATTTAACCTTTTATAATAAATACAATAGTTACTGAGTAAGACATGAATTCACAATTAATAAGATTATAATTCTAAAATAATTATATAAAATGATTATAAATCATAGACAATTGTTTGTCTATCACTTAGTTCATTGTATTAGTTTCTTAATAGAAAACTTAACTATGAAGGTCACTTAATTATAAATGATTTTAAATGAAAAATGAATATCAAATTTATGTTTCTGTCCTTCACATATCAGGGAACATTGAGCAATATTTTGTTGCTCAAAAGAACAGTTTAAATTGCCTGAATATTTAAAATAACTTATATATAATATAAATAATATAATGTATACCTTATATAATTTGACAAGTAGTGTACAAAACAACTAAATAATAAAAAAAACTAAATAAAAACAAATGTTTAGGTTTGCACATAATACCTGCAATATCAATTATATAGTTTTTATTAGTTTTTATTATAACATTCACTAAAATGTTTAAAACAACAGCAGCTTATGTAAGTGCACTAAAAATTGCGTATTCAATATATTCAGTATTCCAATATGTCCATATATATATATATTTTTTAATTCATTAAAAGATGAAACCAACAAGTCCAAAGATCATGTCCCACATTTGATACGTATGGCTTTTAGGCTTAAACTAGACTAATTATGCTCTTTGTATTGAAATGTATAGTTTATTGGTTCTTTAAGCACTGACAATATCCACCATCATATACTCATAAAAACACATTGTGTACCATGCTAAAAATCCATATCATGATATCATACATTATTGTTATTCTGCCAATGCCTAGTTTTGTTTTTTTCTACTGGGTTGAGGTCACCTCTCTTTCTGTTTACCAAAGCCTCCAAAAAGCAGACTCAGTGGGAATGCTGGTGAAATGTCACTGTATTTTGCTCCAGTACATGCTGGCTGGACGTGACATGCTCAATGCTTTTCCCACAATACTCAGCAAGAATCATGAGTGTGTACTGTGTACATGTTGACAGGCGTAGGCGTAGATGGTGGTGATCCGGCCAACATGTCAAAATCTGGCCTAACACCAGCAGAGATGAGCAGGAGAGCACTAGTAGGACAAATGTGATCAATGTTTCTGCTATCCATTCTGCAACTGAATCTGCTACACTGTAAACCTCAGCACTGAAAGTCATTCACTGCATAAAAAAATGCAATATTAAGCAAGATTTTGACGTTTGAGGTTAAACTGGACATCTTAAGTTATGTGAACAATTGTTCCATGCACAGTGTTTTTGGGTAAAGCCTTGAGTACACTACCTTAAAAAATAACTTTTAAAATCCTATATTTTAACAAGACTGGGTATCTCACACCTCCTCATTGAGATTTGCAGATTTTTATGGTGAATGAAATAAATTCCTTGACACACTAAACGACTAGGGATCATGCACTACACAACTTCAACCTACTGTTGAACCAAACTGAACACGCCCCACAACACGCATGCCTCACATTACCTAGGAGTAATGCAACCATTTGTGCTGACCCAAAATGAAAGAAACATTGGGTGAGATTGTGGGTGGGATGAAGGAGTCAGCTTGGCCTGCAGAAGGATTTGGGGATAGCATAGCACATATCGGCAGCTACCCTACAAACAAGGCAAACGTTAGCTTATTAAATGGTGCTCTGGGACATGTACTAGCATCACAATTTATCTGCTGCATCATTAACGGTAGACTGTAAAAAAATTTAATAGAAAACTGCCTCAAAAACGGAACTTTATGTGCTTATTTTCATGACTGCTGACAGGACACATTCAGATTGGGTCACTGACCAGTATGAGCTACTAGATTACATTCAGATTTGGGTTTGATAAGATCAGACTGGTCTGAAACGCGATCAGGAGGCCAAAGACTGGAGTCTGCACCCCTCACACACTACTTGATTCTTTCTCCAACCAGCACAGACCCAGCCAGACTAAGAATTGAGTCTAAAAACCATAGTATGACCTCGGTTTAGGGGATGAGATCTGGAAAAACGGCTACATCTAAGTAAAATTAGCTTGAATAGTTTAATAGTTTAAAAAAAAAAAATCCAATTATTTTTTTATTCCAATCCAATTATTTCCATTGTGCATTTGGAGAAACGGATGTCTATACATAATATACATTACATACATATTATATGTAATATTACAAACATAGTTAGTTTATTGGTGGTTAACATAGTGACTTTACAGTTTTTTAAGTAATTTATATCAATTGAAAGTGGCAAAATGGCAATTTAAGATTTCTTGAATTAAACAAAATTACCTGACAATAAAAAATACTTTTAGTTCAAAATAAAAGCATGTAAAACAAGTAAAGTTGTGAGCAGGCAACATGTACCGCCAGCAGGGGGCCCGGCCAGCAAAGTAGGAAAGCTGGTGGGGTTGGAGCAAAGAACTCCAAGCCCCAGAATTCCCAGTGGTAATCAACGCTGACCAGGCCCACCTGTGTGGCACAGTATAATTACATACAACCAAACACACTTCCCTGTCGCACCTTTGTAGAGGGGTGAACGGTAACAGTGGGTTTATGGTGTTAACAGAAAAGAGAAAAAAAGTTTAAGTTGGTAACAGTGAAAAGAGAAAAGCAAAAAGAGAAAAGCATTTGAGTTGTTGTCTTTAGTTTGAGTTAACATCACTCCTGGTTTTCCTTTGTTTTCCCGCCGTTTTCTGTGTGGCTTATGATCAGTGTTTATGCTGCCACCCCTCACAGCTGTGGTGGCACAGTAGAAATACACTGGGCTCCCCTTACCAGGGTTGGGAGTTCAAGCTCAACAGTCACCAAGCACGCACCACAAGAGAATTTCCCTTTACTCATAATAAAACAAACTTAAACTGCACTTGAGTCCAAACCCCACACCACACTGTAACAAAAGTAAGCTGAGAACAGGTTGTTTGATCATTATATATAATGTTACTGCAATAATCTCATAATGAGAAGTCTTAGAGGATTAAGAGGATTTCCCTTTTAATGAGCAGCACTAGCAGTTTGTTTAAAGTGATCAGTCGTCGCAAAGCAGCAAGACATCAACATCAACGTGCTCTTTTAGAGCTGTAACCTGCAGTATGTTTGTTACAAAAACATCACCCCACTCATTTGTATGCTCGGCTGCATGCACATAAACACAAACGTTCACAGAAGGAAATTTTTACATAAGAGATAAAGTGATAGTGAACTGTACTCGCCCAGCATGTGGTGTTTCTAGGTAGTTTCAACTACTGTTTTTCTTTCTTTCCTATGAAATGTTCCACACTGAATGAATCAACAAACAGGTTTCGGTGGTTAAGAGTGAGACCGTAACCTCAGCTCTTTCTCATGCCACCTGTTCCTTCTAATAGCTCAAGCAGATGTGCATAGCCCACAGCTGGCCAAGCTTAGCTTCCTTTGCCTGGCCCCTCACTACAATTGGTTCTGTTGATTTCCTCTCTCTCTCTCTCTCTCTCTCTCTCTTTTACTCTCTCCCTTATTTTCCCTGTATGGTTGGGAAACACCTCTTCCTAATTTCTACCCTGGAATTGTACAGAAATAGCATTAAGCTATGCAACAGTGGCAGATTGTTATTTATTTCAGAGTTTCCTTTCCTTCTTCCTGAAGAGGAGCTTAACCAGTTTCCCCAGCATAACCCCTTTCTTTACGCTTGTTATTGTTACTGATGCCCTATTGTGTTGAGCGCCACTTCCTGATGCTAATGTGTATCGCAGCTCCAAATTCGCCATCCATATAGGGGAACTAACTGTGCTAGAGCTGCCCTGCACCTGTGCTAGGTCCACAGTTACTGGCACACATAACATGTCAGCAGGATGTGCACTGATGGCACTTTTCCCATGCAAAAGACTGGAGTGAACCCACAGGTTATGGGAACTGGTGGGTGTGTTTGCGTGTACAGTGTAACTAAGCATGTTTGTGCTTGTGTATTTGTATGTTTGTACAAGAACATGGATCTGCCGTTAAGGCTATGGTGCAGTTTGGAGGGCTGCAGGTGTAAGAGGTAAACTGATACTTGGTCAGCTGTTCAAGTTCAGTATTCAAATAGGCCACATGTTAAATACCACTTGTGCGACTTCACCTGTCAGTTCTGCTAAGGTCTTGCGTGGCTATTACTGCAATGCTTTCTCTCACAGATTCAAACATGGCTTCAAGATAATGAGCCTTTTATGACAGAATAACCTTTAGATTGAATGTCAGAATGAAGAGCTGCGTGCATGAAATACTGGGTTTAAAGTAGATAAACAACGTTGAATGGTTGGCTAGCATGTAGTTTGGATCACAAATACCCTGTGTTTGAAAAAAAATACATAACGACTAAGAGAAAATCACTGGGCCACAGAAAGGAAGGTTTGTAAAATGCTCCTGAAAGTGTGAAGGGTCCACTGCATTTGATGAGTGCCAAAGCTCTGGGGAAAAGAAAAAAAATATATAGTCTATTTTGATAGTCTTAAATCTCCAACCAGTGGGCTGTGGTTGGAAAAGGTGACATCCAGATCCTACTGTTGAATTTACGTTTACGGCATTTAGCTGACGCTCTTATCCAGAGTGACTTACGAGGTTATTCCTATTACAGAGATGGGCCTATGTAGCGTTAGGAGTCTTGCCCAAGGACTCTTATTAGTGTAGCGCAGCATAGTCACCCAGATGGGGAATCAAACCCCAGTCTCCCACATGGTGTGGTAGCGGCGTTATCGATTGCGCCACACCAACCATACACGATATGTTCAAATGTTTGTATACACCTCTTCGAATGAATGCATTTAGCTGCTTTAAGTTGCATCCTTTGCTGCTGACACAATGTAGTGTATATAACAGCAGGGTCATTACATGTTCTTGCAATATTATATTTGACCTCTATTACCATTTCCAACCATGTCCCATTGGTAGAAGATTTAAGACTCTCAAAACAAGCATGACTAGACAATGTATTTTTCCCCCGGAGCTGTGGCTCTCATCAAATGCAGCCAACTCAAAAGCCAAGCCAACTCCCCAACTCATCCCAATATTGGTATTGGGTGAAGCACCATCCATCATTCCAGAGAACACAGTCCCACTGCTCCACAGCTCAGCGCTGGAGGGATTTATATCACTCTATGCATGGTGTCAACAGGTTCATGTTGATCTGCTCCAGAGAGTCCCACTCTCTTTTACTCTTTCTATTCAGTTAGTCAAAATGCACTTCTCTAGCCCTTTTAATGTAGACATTCTTTGTTATACACACAGTATTTACCATGTCATTTATCAGATGACCAAACAATAGACTTAAATAATAAAAGTCCAGTGATGGAAAAGGCATACAGACCTCTGTGTTCTCAAAGGGCTTCTCAGGGCCTTGCAGACAGATAGGTTTGCTCTTCCCCTGCTCCCAACACATCGCACCAGGCATTTAATGTTATTTATGGCTTGTTTCAGACATGTTTGGTCTAGGACAGAGCACAACTATGGACACTCTAAAGGCCCTGAGGACAGGTTTGCTGATAAGAACAAAAGAAGAAAGGCTAGACTCTGGTCTATGCATTTTAAAGACACTCAAGCATTTGCCTTTTACATTTACATTTAAGGCATTTAGCAGACGCTCTTATCCAGAGCGAATTACAAAAGTTCTTCACTATTTACCCAAGAAAAACCTCAGCTAGTTCAAATAGACAAAGATACTCTAAGTTTAGACTCTACTGAACACAAGTCAGTATGGAGACCATAGTACTCTACTATTCACCCAAGTACTCTCAGAAGAGGAGGGTCTTCAGTCTGCATTTGAAGACAGCGAACGTAGGAATCTGCGGTTCGGACACCCAGGGGAAGATCGTTCCACCACTTTGGTGCAGGACAGAAAAAAGGCCTGGACGCTTGTCTTCCATGGATTTTGATGGATGGCAGGTCGAGCTGAGCCGTACTTGAAGCTGGAAGGGCTCTTGGTGCGGATTGACTTTTGACAAATGTCATCAAGTATGGAGGGGCTGGTCTGTTCTTGGCTTTGTAGACCAGTGTCAGGGTTTGGAATCTGATTCAGGCAGCAGCTACAGGAAGCCAGTGAAGAGAGAACACAGCAGTGGAGAGACATGGCTGAATTTAGGGACATTGAAGACGACCCGTGCCGCTGCATTCTGGATAAGCAGCAGGAGCCTGATGGTGCGCAGAGGGAGACCAGCCAGAAGAGAGCTGCTGAAGTCAAGTCTGGAAGTGACGAGAGACTGAATGAGCACCTGGACGGCCTCTCTAGAGAGGAAGGGTCGAATTCTACGGATGTTGTAAAGGAGAAATCTGCAGGACCGAGTTACGTTTGTGACATGACTTGAGAACAATAACTGATCATCCATGACTACACCAAGGCTTTGAACTTCTGTAGAAGGAGTGACCAGTGAGTCACCAGTGGATTTAGGGTTCACATACTTTTCAATTGACAAATTTACAGTTAGTTTCTACTTACAATCACACAGTGTGGTATAGAGGGAAAGATTACAACTGGCCCTTAGATTTGCACATTTCAGTGATATTACCAAACTACAGCATGCTTTTGTTACAGCCTGGCAAAAACTGAGCCAGTGAAGATATGCCAATTATTTAACATGACACTGTGACAGGAGCAGTGTTACAGTACTGGCATATGTCTTAGTCAATCTGTCTTATTCAGCAAACCACCTGATTGCATCACACTGATCAGATACACACTGACTTCCCACAGAGATAGAGTAACGAGAAAGAGAGAGAGAGAGAAAGAGAACAGGGAAAAAGAGAGAGAATGAGTGCAGAGGGGAGAGAGAGAGGTTCGAGAGTAGCAAGAGAAGCTAAGCCAGATCGAGAGCTTACTTGCTCTCTAATGCCGAATTTCCATGCTCTCTTCAGGTCATCATGATGAGTGAGATTCCCTCATTTAACGCACTAATCAGACAGCAGAGGGTCTGCTTCAGAGTAAATACAATTCCAGGCTGGAGTGCAGGAGCAAATTTTCCACCACCAATAACCTCAGCACCCCGAATAAAATCCCCCCGCGCCGCCAATTTGGGGAGCTGGGCTGCTCTGGGTCAAATAATAAGCCGAACCAATTTAGAAATATTTATCAGCACAGCCCGACACCTGCGAGTCCAGCGTCTCCCAAAGCTAGAGTGTTACTGCAGAAATTGGCTAATATGTTCGTATAGATTTGAATTCAAATTAAATTAGCTCTATTCTTCGGTTTCCACACTTGTTTGGAGCTCTAATTTTCCCTCTTATCATTAATACTCAGTGTTCTGTACAGCCGAGACAGCGGCTCCCTGAAGCTTTGCACCAAATGCAGGAACCTCAGAGCTATAAATCAACAACGTTGGCCAGTAAGGAGGAAACGGTTGTGTTTTTGTTTCTGTCATTTTTTTTTTCATTTTCATTTCATTTGTTGTTGTTGATGTTTCATTTTTAAATGTTTTTGGTTTGCTCATTGTTTGTGTTTCTGCATTAGGCTGCTAAACTGCTGCTTATCAGATACTGTAATTACACGCCACAGTGACTCAGCTTTACAACGAAATTCCACCAAATGTTCTACATTTCTTCCTAATTAAATTACTGTGATGTAAACAAAGACACATTCTAAGTGGTTTGATGTCCTTGCAGAGTCTGAAGTGTTCACAGTGGTGGATAATGGAACCAGTCTACAAAATGTAATGCTTACAGAAAGTTATTAGTGGTTTGATATAGTTCTTTTTATATATATATTTTTTTTTGTTTCTTGAACTTTAACATGTGTCCTCCAATACGGTTTGACACCAGCCACTGCCTCTTTTCAAACTTCTGCCAATGCGACATTTCCAGGCAGCCGACATACTTGGAGGAAAGCGCTAGGCCGCCAACTACACTACCATGCCGGCCAACATTGCTTTGAGAGTAGTGAAGGGAGAGTGGACCATCTACCATCTAAGTGGCTTGGGATTTTGATTGGTGATTGGGATCATCATGGAGACCTACAGGTAGCTCTCACCACAGTTGATGTCAATGTACAGCATCTACCATCAGAACGTGACCAAACTATTGATTTTTGATGAGGGTTTAGTTTAGTTTAGTTTAGTAGAGGGTATAGAGTTTAATTCTGTAGAAATTATGTCAGAAGCATAAGTGGAATTATTCTGTGAGAGGCCAGCGGTTACTGTTTACAACCAGCACAGGTTTGTTTTTGCACATTTTCAGGCCATGGGGTCATATATCATTGCTGTCACCTCATTGTCCTTGTGTCAATGTATCTACCATACATCCCAGATCATTACTCATCGTACTTTCACAAGTAAAACAGTAAAACGGAAGTGTTTTTGACATTGAGACCATCTGAGAACTTCCAAACTCCAACTCCAATGGCAATAATGTCCATTAACCGCGTCTTGAGGATTAGCCAATCCCCAATGCATTAACCCAATGCTTGGATCGACCCCTATCCTGATCCTCTGGATTGACCTGGGACAGTTTACTCCTTTATTTTTTAAAACCTAAATAGCTTTGCTTGCGGGTAAAGAGTTTGCCTGCATATCAGATGGTCCTGTGTTTGAACCTTAAGCCCATCATCAAAGCAGATGATATAGAATAATTGGTAACACCACTGCCTTCCACACACCAGAATGGGTTCAATTCCTCTCCTTTGCAAGAACATCAAACCATGTCGCAGAAATGACCAAGAGCCGTTGGGCTACTCTTCTAACTCTGGAGTTTCTGACAAATATGCAAAGGCATCATGCTGTTGGTCTTGATAGTCAGTTTGTTTTCTAGGTTTACCAAAGTCAGGCAATTCTAAAGACACACACACACACACACACACACACACACACACACAAGATCTAGATGGAACAAGATCACTAGATGTACATGGCACTGATAACAATCTGCAGTAGCCTCTATGTCAGCAGTCAGAGCAGGCTAAAAAAACAAACATGTGTTGAGCAACACTTATATTCAGAAGATGCAGCGATACACATGCAACGTGCATCCCTCCATGCCACAAAGCCACCATGCAGCAAGGGAAGAGCAGAACGGTAGACAACAGACAAAGGGAACAGTGTGAACAGGGATAATCTCAGCGTCATACTGGAGTTCATTCGCTCTGAGTGTGCTAACGCAGGGAAGAAGGAAATGAGCTCAGCTAACACTGTTTACCCTGTCTGAGTCAGTTATGAGTGTCTATGGCCCACACAGAGATAGGCTTGAGTCCAAAGGCCAGTAGCTCCCGGTCACAGCCCTTGCACACCTCAGGCTGAATTTCTGCATCACAGTCTCAATCTGCTCACAATGTGTATCGTTCAATGATGTGTCTAAACCAAACAGGGAGAGCTCAGACAGAGTAAGCACATGAGGGTTCTGATCCCTTTAAAAGGCTCATATCACGGAAAACAGTCTGTGCATACAAATACGTAGGAATGTGAACTACATGGACTGGTTTGAACTCAGTTTCTTTTTTAATGATGTTTTAATGTCTGACACGTTTATCCAGAGTGACTTACATGTAAATGTAGAGTTAGGAGTCTTGCCCAAGGTCAATGGCCAGCCTTATTGGTGAATGGCCAGCCAGGGAATCAAACCCTAGTCTGCTATGGGAGAGGTAGTGTTGTTCCCACTACATTAACATATAACCACATATTCAGCTTAGTACAGTTTAACTCTGTTCATTTATCTAGAAGTAATAGTAAATACTAAATAGTAAATGGACTGCTTTCTGAAGGAGGCAAAAAAGCCAGAAAGCTTGTTATTAACAACAAAGCTTGTTATTTAGTTGAGCTAATTATTTAAGAAGGGTTAAAAAAGTCATCATGTCATGAGTGGAGTTATAAAACAACTACATTTTGGGAGGAAGATGAAGCCTGAAGCCCCTCCTCCCTAATCTACCATTCTATAAATTCAATCCCTACCTTGTTCACGTGTCTATGACAAGTGAGTTTAAGAATTTCATTAAGGAGCATTTCTATTGGTCCATTCATCATGAAATTTCAACACAATGTGAAGAACAGCTGGCAGATTTACATTATGTTGAAAAGTGAACAACGCTTAAAGAGATTCGAGATTCAAGCCGGCATGGATGTTAATATTTAAGGGGTTTTAATCAGCTGTCCAGTGAATTTAGGTATCTGTACAAGGTCAGTAAACACTGTGAAGGCCGTTGGACCGCCACAGTGAGCAATGAAGCTCTGAAGTGAGAGCACCAATGAGCAATCTATACGTGAGCTCTTGTTCAAGTTCAAACTCACTTCAAGCTCAAGTCCAATAAGGCTTGTGGTTGTTCTTTAAAATGTTGTGATCAGTGGCATATATTCCTGGGTATTTCCCCACTTTATTGATCAGCTTCTCCTCATCCGTCACCCACAAGGGAATTTCTCATGAGCAAGGCGTGACGTGAATAAGCTGTAGAGAGCCAGCCTACTCCAAGTGAAACGTTTCTTTTGAAGTATTGGAGTTCTTGCACGTCATGTACATTTTTTGTGGTAAGGTTTTGGCTTTAATCGAATGCAGTAATTTAAAAAAATCTTGCTTGAGGAATATAACAGCTAAAACACATGCACGTTATAGGATTTCAGTAGTGCTGATACAGGTGATTTATTAGTATTGCATTGCACAGTAACATTGATATTCTTTAGTTTAAGCCATATTTACAGATAACTAAAACTTGGGTGATTGTTTTAAAAAGTTTAAAAGAGATTTATAAAAAATAAATAAATAAATATATAAAATACTGTAAAAGTAAATAAGTGTTCCAACAAATGTATTTTTTCTCTGGTTAGTTTCATCTGGTGTAATTGTAATAAAAGATGTAAAGAACCAGTACTTAGGAGGCATGGATTTATTATGTAACTGTATTAAATGCAAATGTAAATATCACCTGATAACAAACTGGTCCATACTGAGCTTGAACTTAATTAAGAATATTGACTTTAATCAAAGCTGCCCAGCTCAAGATATCGCATGGTGACAGCTGGCTGAAACATGCAAGGGCTCTGGTGATTTACAGCACTAGACTGAAAAACTTGCTAGTGTATTGTTGTGTTGTAAAGTCTGCTTGGTTTGACCAAGATGCTCGGCGAGCATGACGCATTATGCAATGTTTGACGTGGTTTGTGGAAAAAGGCAGAGTACAGGGTGTACAATTTAGGTTAGCTGAAGGTCTTTAGCTGGGTCTGAAAGTTGGGTTTTTCATGGGCATAAGTTCACTTTTGCAGTTTTCTGTCTCCAAACATTTTAGCATATTGAACCACTGCAATAAAAGAGAAACGATCAATCTGAACATATTGTTTCTAAAAAGGTCAGATGTTTGAAACTCAGCTGACTGAAAACCTTAGAATAGAAGCTTAACCACGGAGCCCAACATCTCACTGTTCTCGTGTCGAAGAGGATATGGAAATGTTCAGATAAGCAAAATTTAAATATGATGCTGTCATATTGGAGGCAGTTACTTTCCTTTGTGTGGCGAAAACTGCTGACCACAACCCACCACAAAGAGACAGAGGATCGGGTGGTGAGACGGCATGGGATCTTTTCTGAAGAAGTGAGAACTACCAAGCAGACAGTGACACTTGCTGAGGAGTGCTGAAAACCACAGAGCTAAATGCAAGTGAATAGGACTGTAAACAGTGAAGTGAAAAGTCTGCAACACTGATGCAATTGCACTTTGACTGGTTGGTCTCCAGTCAGCTTGGAACTGGACCATTTCTATATCTTTGGAAAATGAATTTTAAGTCACAATACTGTGGACATCGTGCATTAGAGGTATTGCAGGGAATGATGACAAACTTGCCTGCTTTAGTTCAGATTAGATAATCAAGAAACTTTTGGTGAAGGCCTTTTCAGGAGACGCCTTTCTAGACAAAGATCTATGCATGAAACCAGCAGAAATGTGAGATTCAGAACTAAACTATGTACAGTGTTGCCAGTCAAAGCAGCCATTATGTATAAGTTAACAACTAAATCTAATCAGATGTTCGGGTGTTTAATGCTTCTACCATTTATCTTATCATCTTTATAAAAGCTTTCATTCTTAACAAGATTCTCATTTTCAGTGGTTCTACAAACATCTTCAGGGAGATCTTTACATGCCACCAAAGTTCAGCCTCAGAAGTTTCAGAAGCCTAAGAATGTCTGGTTCTCACCATCCAAGACATCCCAAGCTCAGTCTATAATGCAGAGGTCTGGATTTTTTGGGTGTTCAGTTCATTGTTCTGAGAACTGCAGCAGCTTCAGCAGTTTGCTTTTCTCAGTAAGAGCTTCTTGATCATCTCCATATCCTTTCAGGCCCACAGTGTTGAGTCGTCTTCCTACAGTGAAAGGTTGAACCAGTAGATGTTTTCACATCCAAAGCAAGAGTGGAGCTTGGTCTTCTCATCTAGTTCAAAAATAAACTTTCAAGTGCTGTTTATGGGGACAGGTTTTGTGGTCTATCAGGTCTTGTACAGTTGTTGGGGGCCCCATTTCCTCTGTGTCTTTAAACATTGTATTTTCAGTTTTGAAAATACTTGCATTACCCTTCATTAAGCATCTTGTCTCATGACTAATTAGCTGAAATCTCTCCTGAATAATGAATTACTTATATCTCATGGCCATTTTGACTCATGGTTGATAGCATTTTTTACTCAGAACTGTACATACTGTATGTAGATACTTTATCTATCTCCTTCTACTTCTTGTATTACTAAGCTACAAAATAGCAGAAACACAGACATTAGATGACATCAGAATCCTCCAGCACAAGCAAGAGGTATTACTACATGTTTTCAACTAAGACATTTAGGTATCAAACCAGTCTAAGCCTCATTCTGAAGATATGCTAACAAGTGAACATACAAATAGTTTTCTTGTATTCCTAGTGGTAAGTTTCATATTTTGTTTTAAGGGAAACAAATAAGGCATTTGTCAAGGCCTTTAGATATTTCTAAACAATTTCTTTACTATGAATTATGCTTTATTCATGCTTTATTTGGTATGTTAAATCACTGCATTATTAGTTGCAATGCTACACATTTCAACCCTTGAATACCATGTTATTTAGTGCTGTTTAGTCTGTAATTAGCGATGAGTTGACCACATGCAAGCTGGACCGATGTTAATTTAGGCCTTTATATCAACCAAACACCTGAAACTAAATTCTCTGATGGAACTCATACTAATATAATAGAGATTCTGTTTTATCAACCAAAGTAACATTAATAGAGACTGAACTTGTGATTCAGTGCAAATTTAGTGTTTTTTTGTCGCTAATTACTGATGAATTTAACCTCACCTTAAAATATGGAGCACTTCCAGCTTATTAGTGATCATTAAACTCTTATTAACTCAATTTACAGAACTGAAGAAGCTGGCACTACCTAGAACTCAACATAAATTGAAGTGCTGCCAATTACACACTAATGATCTATAAATACAGGTCAGGTTTTATACTAAAAATAAAAATAAGATATATAATAAGGGTGCTACAAAAGGTTATTTGAGTGATGCCATTGAAGAACCAATTGTGGTTCCAAAAAAACAATTTGTGTAATAGAAATGTGACCTTTGATTGTTGATTGTTGAAACTGATAAAGAATCTTTACATTAAATTATTCACACTCACACATCTCTATAACAAATATGGTTCTTTATGAAACCAAAAGTGGTTCTTCAATTACATCACTCAATAAACTATTTGTAGCACCATTATTATTTAACAGTGTAGACTGTCAAAATGTATGTATGGCATAGTTAAATAAGAAGAATTTATAACCATAAACCTCAAACACTGCTACTGCTTCTTTAAAAGAATATCCAGCAGAACCACAACACAGCTGTAAAACAGGCCAATTCCAAACCCCCTGAACTGTGATGTAACAGTCTTAACTCATAATACTTACACCCCCAAAATTGACAAACCTGACCTATTACAGAAAGCCCTAGTCAAAGCTGACTAACCGATAAAAAGTAACGAGGACTGGGGCTGTTGATACTAGAGAGCACCTAATCGCCTCCAGGGATATGAGTTGCTAAGGGGACATGTCTTCATGACCACAGCTTTTTCTGCAACAGTGTCTGCGGTAAGGGAGCTCGAACTCGACCCATGATGAAGCAAAAGCCGGGGGGAGCAAATAGCTAATACTACAATAGCTTTTACCATCTCCTCTGGCCTACATCTGCTGAACCAAACTGGAGCTTAACACACAGCAAATAGCAAAGTACTGGCTTATATTTTTTTTTATGGATGAATGGGGGGTAAGGCTAAAAGCTAACCGACTACAATTTCTTCAGCTTGCTAACAGCACAACATGCTAACATCATCCTGAGAGCACACAACAAGACAACACAGCATTACTATCCGATAAGACTATCCGGTAAGGAATAATTACAGTGGTATTGTTAGAGAATTAAAACTGCACTGTAATATGTGGTGTTTTGTGAGCCATCACTGGTGCTGAAAACCACCCAATTAGAGCAGAGCTAAGTGCTATGTTATATTAGCCATTGGTAAAAGGAAAATCAGCATGTATCATTCTGAGACAAAATAAATAGGCTTGTTAAACGACATCTGAGCATTTTTCACCCCAAATAAAGCCACAACTTACTATTTATACATCAAACAACAAATCAAATACTAAATAAATGCATTCTTTGTATGGATACCACATTTCTGTGTCAGTTTAACATTGTATTTTGCCAATTATATGGTGCAAAATATGGTAAAACAGATTAACAGCAGTAGTTGTAGGAGTACTGTAGTTTCCCCAAGCAGAACAGCATGACAAACCCACAGTACACCCAACTGACAACCAACAGCAGTAACCCACCATACAACTGGCATGTGTTTATACCACATTAAAGTGTCACAGCTCTTAAAATAACACACAGCCATGTTCTTCCTACTGATAAGCACCGTCCCATATTTATGGCAACTCGTAACTTGCAGTTGCAGTTGAGCTTTTGAACTATCCTGTCACACAAACAAGTCATTTCTACAGTAGTCAAGCCGGCCAAGTCAAAAGATGATGACACCTTGTTGAGACAGATCGTGACTTCAGCTTACACGCAACACACCTGGTGTAGATGTGGCTCGGCTTACTCAAGTAACCTGATGAAACTGTGTATTTGCTTCATTGTGTGATACATTTGAAACTAACCGACTACCATCATCTGAAGAACTGAGCAGACCTTGCTAACAAAACATTATAAAAATGTTCAGCAACATTTTAGGAAGGTTTACTGAAATAATGTTTAGAAAACGTGTGATATGACAGCTATAAAATAAAAATATTAATAAAGCCAATACATAATAAAATGGATATTACACTGATATTTGATCAAAATATAATATTTTATTTTATTTAATTTTTTTTATGAATTGTCACTGATAATAATAAGTTTCAATGAATAAAGTCCATTAGTTTTTGAAATGTGCCCAAATTCAATTGAGAGGTTAAATTAATAAATCTTACCAGACCATTAAGACATGTTCTAGAACATCCAGAAAACTTCCCAGATTAAACTTTCCTAAAACCAAAAATCATAACATTCATAAAACGTCCTAGTAATCAGAAATTGTTGTGGCTGAATGGGCTTACAGTCAACACACAACATTCAACAGTCTGTCAACTCACTGGAGGCAGATTTTAGTTAAATCAACCCAACCCTGGACAGAAATAAGCCCAGTCTAGCACAGAAAGAGTTTAAGATAAGGTAATAAAAAGCTGTGTGCACTCACGTTAAGCTGAGTTGACTCATACAATGAAGGAGTGCTGCAGTTAGTGAAGAGAACAGGAAGTTAGCTCACTTCTCTAACGAGTGCAGAGTGTCTCAGAATGCAGACATGAAGGGGATTCACACAGCCAAGAAGAAAAAAGGGCTAATGTGGCATATTTTGCTTAGGTGCACTTTTTTCTGGAAAGCACCTCAGCATTCTTAGTTTTACTTTTCTAGAGAAACGTCAAATTGTGCATTCAAGCGTTGCTCGGGTCTTTGTTTGCTGTTTATTGAAGGAGCAGTTGACTGATGGTGCACTGACAGAAGCACATAGCTGCTTAAATTCACAATGAACTGTAGTGGCAACCTTGGTCCACTGTAGCCAAAGCCTATCAACGTTATTCAATGAAAATGAAAAACATACACAGTGTTTAGTGTAAGTGGAGTACTGATCTACACTAAATTAAACCCCAAAGTGTAAAATTACCCATGGGCTTATATCTGTCTCAGTTTGAGCTCATAGATTTTTATATTTGTTTTATTATTATCTTTTATTTAATCAATAATAACCATTTAATGCTAATAAATTACCTTTTGCAGTTCCAAAAAAAAACTGCTAGTGTGCCCCCTTGTGGTTAAAAAAAGATTTCCTTGCATCTGTAACTCCACCTCTATTAATGACAAAGTAGAGAGTATTTTTTTTCCTGTATTATGAAGTGATGACCCATTTCGAATGTTACTGCTCTGTCTAGTCGCTGCAGTGACGTCTGAAATAGAAATGCCTCTAACTGGTTGTCTTCTACCCTGCAGGCTCTTTATTAAGCCCCACCTCCACACACTCATTCAAGACCCCGTAACATGCATTTTTTAAAAGGGGAAAAACTTGCTGATATTGAGGGTGGATCTACTCTTTAAAGGGATATTTATTTAATACCATTTATTTTACTTTTAGACACAGAAACAATAGTAAAATAGTTCATCTGAATAGTTGAATAGTTTAATAGTAACCATGTAAAGTGAGGGCTTTAGGCATGGGCAGTGGCGCTGTTGTAGAATGAGACTGCTTCAAAGCTTACCTTGGCTCTACCATCTAAAATCTGTGGTGCTAGTTAACTGTGTACCAAGCATGCAGCTTAGCTGGTTCCACCTTAAAGCAACTTCATGTAGCATTTCCACCTTAAAATAACAGCTTCAGAATCATACTGATGTTCCACGGACTGCCGCTGGCACTCTGGACTCGGCCCGTCTGTTACTGCACTGTAACGTTAGTGAGGTCATATTTGTGCAACATCCTGTAATCCTACCTTCTCACCGGTTCTGTATCTCTCAGCTTGTCCAGAAATGCATGCATAAAGAGTGTACTTCAGACGGGGGCACACATTGCACTTCCAGACTGTAGGGGGAGCCCAGGAGCAAGCTATACCAATTCGTGTATAATGCTGCTTTAAGGTCTACGTCATGTGGAACAGAAAGAATTAAATTAAATTATCAGGCCAGCCAACATTCTCACAGTGTTTTTAGGCAAGTGACCACACATTGCATAAACAAGCTGGGTAGGAGCGCCCAGTCAGTACGACCAGCTACCTTCCATTAATTTACACAGATAACAGTGTTTTGGCAGCATTTTAGAGGCATGCTGTACTTTAAATAGTGGGATTTCAAAAGTTGAAGTCCTTTATAAATCTCATTAGTAGGACCATACTATCCAGGGACCAAAAGAGTTACAACATTACAGAAAGTTATTACATTAAACAGTTATGTACATGTTGCCTAATGCCTCTAACAGAAATACAGGTATATACAGGTATAATGCAGGTCTAAAACATGTTTATTTGTAAGTTATTCAAGTGGAACTGTATAAGTAGGGCATAATACCATAAAATAGTGCCAATTTTTAACAGATTTACCACTATTTTGCCATCATCAACACTATGTATAAAACTCTTCTCAGACTTCTTAGAGGTTCTCAGATGCCTTTGCATAGTAAATAAAAGGGGTGTATTTGTGTAGTCATTGTGATACCTGGGTCCATTCACCACCACGTTAAAGAAACACTATGATCTTCCACAATGAGCAATTTGGCTCCAAATAACTCTAAATGACTTTGAAGCACAACTGTGAAACAATGGTGGAATTCCCCTTTATAATACAAACCAAGTTTTTAAGACTGATCTAAAAATCTGATTTTTGCTGATCTGTTGTAAAATTTCTCAATTCCTCTTCAAATAAAAGCTTCATGATTACAAAAAGACTTTATTATTAATTATTTTATCAGTTTATGTAAGTTTATTTAGTATAAAATCTCTTTTTGTCTCTATTAACTTGCCAGTCTCCCACTGAAGGTAGGACTGACTAGTGTAACTGGAAGCAGAATCCGTTGACTTAGCTTCATGAGGACCTTTCCGCACCCGCATTCCTAATTAACCTCAGATTAACAGAATGAGTTCACCACACGCTTAATGAATTGTACACTTGTTCAGCAACAGAGTGTAAATGTTCTTGGCTATGACTTCATCACACAAGATACTGAGGTGTTATCTTAGACAAGTTTTAGCTCTTGTTATATATCAGTTGAAATCAACACCTTTTCTTTATTTCCTGAAGATAATTTAATCTCAAAGCAGCTTTGCAGACGACTAAACAGAGCTGAAACAAGCCAAAAGTCCAATACTGTCCAAAGAAACCACCTGATGATCTGATGAATACAGTCTTGCCTTTCGCCGTCTTGACTTAAGTCTGGCTTCCTTATAAAGCACCTCCATGACCGGTTTGCTGCTAAATATCTTGAGCCCACCAAGTTGTCCTTTTGGCCCAAAGTTTTAAGACGCTAAGCACTTGTTTTATCTGTCATCCTCTTGAACACCTTAAGAGTTCTTAGCCCTGTTTGCACCTCTCGGAGTGTTTCATGGCTCAAACTGACAACCGAGTGCTAGTCAAGTCATACTGATACTTTTCCCTGAGAAGGTTTAGAAATTACTCTGCCTCTTCAGACCGCCTGCAGCTTCTCTACAGTTGCAACACTCCTCTGCTGTCACAGCAGTGGAAGGACTTGTTTTACGCCCATTTAAGTGCTGTAGAGACAGGTGTTTTCGCTAAGTGTTCACCACGTTTAACCAGTGTGTTCTTGTTAATTCGTGACCCACATGTCCAGTCCAGTTTCCTTTTATGCATCATTGTATAACAGAACACATAATTTTTTAGTCAGATCTATGATATCTGATGCCTGATTATTGATTATTAAGTTCTGTTTGACAGTCACATTGCATGGGACAGAGCTTTGTGGTATTGCATCAAGCTTATATTTTGAGCATGTTCTGTCAGAGTGTTTAAGTGTCTTGCAAACTCCAACCCTGTATTATATCCCATGATACATTTCTCTTATCAAACATTTAATCCACTTAGAAAGTCTACACTGAATCAATTACAGCCTTTTCTCTTGCTGCAAATGTGACTTAATAAATGTAAAAGCTCAGTGTCTTTTCAATGATAATAACCTCCTTACTGTCAATAAAGAAGATGAGAAGGAAATAAATGAAACCCCACTCACTTGATTATAGTCACTTGAGCAGTATGAAGTTGTACAGTATGCCTCCTCGTTCTCTCTGTCTCTCTATCTCACTCACCGGAGATCCTTTGTGAAACTCTGGCTCATGGCAACTTCCTGGCTGTCTTAATGTCTGGGCTGTTCAGACGGGATCTCAGAGCAGGGCGGTGTGGACGTCTCATTGGCTGTCATTCCACATGAAATTTGACACCTTCCCAAGTTTCACCTGCGCTATGCTGACTGTAAAGCATGGCACACTCGTATATGGGTATATAGTGCTGTACTGTTTTTTTGGCACGTTGCCTCTATGGATGTTGACTGTGAAGGTTTTTTTATTTATTAAATAAAGAATAATTCTTTATTTATCGTTCTCTTTAGAACATGCTTAAAAGAACATAAAGTCCCCAAAGTTTGGAAAAGTTACTATTTTCCTTTGTTTGAAGTCAAAATGCCATGTCAGTGTGTCAAACTAAGGAGGAACTTGCTGCAAAACTGTAACAGGCCTATTGTCTATTGTAACAGGTCCTGATAATAATGTACAGTAGTTTCAACTTACTGTACAGTCTTTTAATCTTCCAAAGCTAATTTTCCCGGAAGTTCCAGCTAAAGCTGACAAATGTTGCAAGTGTGCGACTTGTGTTTTGGTGAGAAATTCTCAGCCCATTTACCACCCTGTTATGTTCCCTATTAATGAAACACCTTGAAACACATTTTAATTTTATGGAGGGCTAATGAAAACAAACAGAATAATTAACAAAACACTTTAATTATTCTCAAGTCTTATCAGATAGTGTTGCTGTCCTCTTGTTGTGTCCTCAGTGCAATGTGTTGTTAGCTAGCTGAATTTATATTGTAGCTGGTTAGCTTTTAGCCTTGGGTTTGGTTTCATACCAGTAATCATACCAGTTTGACCATTACATAAGCCAGTGTTTTCCCTTCCGATGTGTGTCCAGCCCCCAATTTTTTAGCCAGGGTAGTCCAGTCTCTTTTTGAGGTATCGGAAGCTGCCATGGCTTTCGCTTTCATGCCAATTTTGAGCTCTCACTCTGCGGACACTGGCACAGGAAAAGCCGTAGTCATGAGCCCTGGTTCCCGTATTCTCATATCTAGCAGAGTGTGGAGGTGATGAGCTGCTCTCTAGCATCAACAACACCATGTTTTGCCTCTTGGCCAGCTTTGGCTAGGAGTTTCACTTTTGGGCAGGGGTTAATTTAATTTTAGGGGTGTAAATATAATGAGTCAGGACTGTTATGCAACAGTTTAGGGGTTGATATTGGGCTGTTTCACAGCTTTGTTTTGGTTCTGCTAGATTTGCTTTTAAAGTATGAACAACAGAGTATGAGTTTTACACTATCAGTACCACCACTTTTATGTGAATTACAAAAAGAGCTTTCACTTTGGGAGAGGCGTATTATGGTTAATAATTAAATGAGAAATGGGAGACATAGTGACAGAAACCGTTCTTACTTTGAAATAAATAATGACATAACATAACTGAAATTCACTCATTTGGTATGCCAAGAAGGCTATTTCAGGGTGTTTGCAGATGTTTGCTAGGTGATGGTGAAGTGGGACAGTGACGTCACCTTCATTGTTAGGTTATGTACACTTGACAGCAACTGCTTTAACAGGAGTTGGTACAGTTTGAATCCCCGGAAAGATTGATTTGGTGCAACTTCACTGTTCAACAAGATGCTTGGTAAAATCAAAAGCTGTAGAAAAGAGTAGAACCAGCAACAGCCTGTGCTTAGAGAATTCCACACCTTATTTAGCCACCACCATCAACCTAATACCACCATAGGTGGTCCTAGGGTGGTTCATTTTAATTGATGGACAAGGTAGAGCATAGATGATTGACTGTGATACAGTCAGTTACTGTAGTTCTACAAAGTGCACTCACTGTGTGTGGTAGATGTACATGATAAAATGTCCTAGTATTGTAGTAGAAAGAAGTAGTACCTAATAAAGTGTTATCTCTGTTTAGTGCTGAGCCATATAATCACTTTCCTTAGTTTCATTCATTACATTACATTTGACATGACATTTAGTCCCATGCATATTAACTCTCAGAGTGCTTTGTTCATTCTTATCTCTTTCCCAGAAGCTATTGAAGTAAGATAAGGCAGGAAACTGCAGAGAACTGTGAATACAGTTGTAAACATAGAGATGTCAAAAGGGTTTAATTGATGGTTCTTTAAGAAAACGTTTTCATAAATGAAATGTGGTGGATGGATACAAGAAACGGTAAAAGGCTAGCTTTCGCTTTTAGCCTAGCATGGATTTACATTTGCCACCACGGCCTTTGCTTTCATGCCACAATTGAGCTCCTCTTCTGCAGACACAAGAAAAGCTGTAGTCATGAGGCCTAGTTCCCGTAGCGACCTGTATAACAAGCAAAGCCTGAAGATGATGAGATGCTCTTCAGTATCAACAACACCATCTTCTCGGGAGGTCACCGTCAAGTAAGAAGTAAGATAAGGCAGGAAACATACATACATACATTTGTAAACATAGAGGTCTGGAAAAGGGTTCATTGGAAGGAAATGTTTTCATAATTGAAATGTAGCACGTAGCACTTGTTTAAGGCTGTAAGGTTTACAAACATACATAATGTACATGATGAAAAGGTTTGTCACCACTTGGAGATGTTTCTTACAACCATGCATCAAAGCCAAGGACTGTTTGGGAGTTTTAATGTTTCAGTAGAACTTGATTTGGGCTTGTTTTATACATATGTTTAACAGTAAAGCTACATATTGTGGTCCAACATTGTTAACTGTGTAATAACCCAGGTAATAACATGTAACTAATAACATGTTTTCACTCCTGTAATTACACATGTGTATCTCAATAGCTGTAACAGCATACTCTCTTATGTGCTTATTCATATGTAATAAGACAATTGAATTTGTAAGACTTGCTGCCGTTTCTTTCTTGGGCAACCTTTAGTATGTACTGAACACTGCATACCAGAATAAACCACAAGACCAGATGTTTCAGAGATGTTCTGAAGTACTCGTCTATTAGGCCCTTGTCAAAGTGTCTCAGATTCTTATGCTTTACCATGTTTGCTTCTTCAGCATATCAACTTCACAACTGACTATTCACTATTCCAAATACATGGTTACTGTCCAGTGAAAAACATATGTCTCAGAAATGGTGACTTTATGGTGTTCTTAATTTGGAATGGTCATTGTAAAATAAGAGTTTATTCCAAGTAATTTAGATAATTTCTATTGCTCAATTTGTCCAGAATTATTTACGCAGTGTTCAGAGCTACTACATCTGCATGAAAAAAACTAAAAACGGACAAAAATGGAGATGCATGTTTTTCACTGGACATTAGTGATACCCTCCCCATGACAGATGTTGATGGAGATGAGAATAGCCAGTAGTTTTCCTTTTACCAGTCACCTCAGTGAATATTAATGGCATGATATCTCAAAAAAAGGAAATGGCTCCTCAAACATTGCCAGATGTTAAGCTATATAAATGTTGGTCCACCCTTGCATGTTGAGCTCAACAACTGGCAAATCTGAATGACCTATACTCCTCATTGAGATCAGTATTAGCCAATTGCACACATTTTTCAATCATTGGTGACTTGTTAAGCAGTATTGGCCCAGTTGTGTCGCTGAATCTCTAGACCTCTGAATGATGTAGAGACTGTAGAACAAGACAATAGACCTCATGATTAGTCCAGATGTGTGACGTACTGGCTGATGTTCAAAGAAATGCTGCTACAAATTGATCAGCAAATAAACAGCTAACAAGTCTCGACACCAAATTGTTCTAAAGCCAACAAACAATACATCATGCATGTTTTTTCATGTCACATGGCTGACTTCAGAGAGTGAAGAGTGTCATCAAACCAGTTTATGCCACTCCCATTTGCAGCTACACTCCATGTTGCAGCTTATGGCCACAGCAGTATTGTTCTCAGAACCACTCTGTTACCCAGGTGCTATGGACCACAGTCATTATTAAAAACTGCATTCACCTGGCATTCACCACACTCATGGTTCACTTGTCCTGTGAGGAAAAACTGTCACTGCAATCTATCTACTTTGAGGTTCAGAGTTGGCAACCACTGATTCTCACAACATGGCTCTCCTTCACTAAAATCTTTCTTTTCTCAAATTACCATATATGCCCATAGAGGATTGGGAATAATTTCTCAATAATTATTAAACCCCTTCACGATAAGGACGAAATGTGACATTTTGCACCCTATGGGAGCATTCCCAAGGAATCTTAGCCCATTCCTCATTGGAATTAGTCTCAAGTTCTTTAATATTCATAAAAAATAAAATAAAGGTTTACAGCTGCAACCACCTTCTGCAAATCCCAGCACAGATATTCTCTGGGGTTCAAGTCAGGTGACTGTGTTGGCCACTACAGAATCTTCCAGGACTTCTTCTGAAAGCAATTGTCGGTGAACTTTGAGGTATGCTTGAGATCATTGTCTTGTTGTATGGTCCAATGATGGCCTAGCTTTGGCATTCTTACAGAAGACAACATTTTCTAATAGGATTTCCTGTTTCTTGATTGAATCTATGTTGCCCCTTCACAAGCTGCAGACAGCTGCAAACAGCCCCAGAGCATCACTGAGCCACCACCATGCTTCACTGTAGGCATCTGTTGCCACAACAACACAGAGACCACCTAGCAACACAATAGCACCCATCTAGCAAAATCATAGCAACCACCTAGCAACACAATAGCAACCAACCAGCACAAACAGATTTACCTTAGTGACCACTTAGAAACATCTTATCAACTGAATGGAAGTGGGAACTATAAAGCTGTGAAACCATATTTCTATTTTTATTGATAATTTAATCACAGTCTTCTGAGCGAGGCTTTAACCACTCTTCAAAAAGTGAAATGTAATTCTGACTGCTATTCTTCTTCTTGAATATCTATTCTTCTTTTTGAAAATCCAACGTCCTTGTTAACTAAATTCAAGTGTCCTTCTCCAGGTTTTCATGGATTTTCACTTGATGTCTGTGCATCATGAATATTTCATGGTCTTATCCTGCTAGGACGGCTCCTAGGTGGTCCTAATGTGACAATATGATGCCCAAAACATTTTGAGAATCACTGGAGCAGCCAGTTATGACTGAGGCTTGGAATCTTGATGATGGTCCTAGTGGGTTATGACCTGCCAAAGTACTGGCCCTCGGATCCAGACTGCTTTGATTTCACTCCATTCAAATGCAATGTAAGAGATCTTTGGAAACTGCTCTTATTTGAACTACTTAGTGCTTTCCTTGATTATCAGCCTGTGCCTGTTTTTACTGATATATATTTTACTGGTATATATATATATACACACAAAAACAGCCAATAGGAAGAAGAGCCAGCAAAGCTCAAACCACTGAGACCACATTTTGCCACTCTTGCATGAAGAACAAATGGAAACAAATGGGATTGTTTTATAATTTCACTTTAGAACATAACTGTTTTTTAGGTCTACAAATGTTTATCTATCTATCCATCCATCCATCCATCCATCCATCCATCCATCTATCTATCTGAGCCCTATTATCCTAAATAAGAATCCTAAATAAGAAAACATGTCAGGAACTTTGTGAAAACTAGAAAAAAAGTGGGTTTTATTAAGAAAATTGTGAAAAAGACTCAATATTACAATATGGATTATGACATATAATCTGTATATATAAAATAAAATATATAAAACATCATGGTGCAGCTGATATTGAGGATGTGGTTGGGAAAAAAATATACAGTAATCTGAAATTATGCATACAAAATTATGCAATATCTAATAAGAAGAAATATGTTATTTCTTAACCTAGGTTTATAAAACTTACATTTGGTTAAACTAACACTTTGTTCAAATAATTAAAAATGTGTAACTAAATTAGCAAATTTCTAGCAAATACTACTTTGAAATACAGATGTTGGTTTCTGACCTTCAGAATGTCTAAATAATTGTTTTTCAAAGGTAAAACCAATTTGTAGTTGCAGGAAGTAGAGACATAACAAGGAAAATGGTGCTTCAACCAACTGAATCAGATATCTGAAAAAAATAAAATTCTACTTTCAATGACTACATGCAAAAAGGTGCAGCACTCTATACCATTGCCATATACCATGGACATAAACTCTATGCTCCAAGGCCTTCATTAGATATCTTAAAGCACAGGCCGAAATGTCACATTTTTAATTAAATTAAGAGGTTTTTCTGAAGTATAGAGAGTGGCACCTTTTTGCATGTAGTCACAGTAAGTACGTTTTGCAACCCTTTGTAATGTAGTGTGAGTAACCATTGACTACATTAAATAAATAGCATACTGTATTTCTTGCCTTCTATCCAGCCTCCTTCTCCTGTCTTTGCATTGTAATGCTAGATTAGGTAGCCAGTATGTTTATTAGCTGCATTCAACCAGTATAAGGGAGGGACGTTTGTTTGGACGCCGAAGTCTGACTAACGGAGCAGCTGCTTTGTTTCTCTATAATCTGCACGTCGTCCTGCTCACTTTTCCGTCAGTCCTGACATGCCCAGCCGACTCCCCACCCAGTGTGTAAATGTGTGTAAATGCACACACACACAGCTTGTCTAGTCCCTGTGGAGAAGTATTGCCAACAGAATGGGACTCTCTGGAGCAGATAAACATGAACCTATGTCATGCGTGGGCTAGAGTGGAATAAAGCCCCCGAGCACTGAGCTGTGGAGCAGTGGAACTGTGTTCTCTGGAATAGTTTTATTAAGTGAGTTGAAGAGTTGAGGATAAGGAGGGGTGGTGATCATCCAACATCTTGACCTCACTAACGCTCTTGTCGCTGAATGCAATCAAATTCTAACAGCAATGCTCCTCCAAAAACTAGTAGAAAGCCTTCTTCTATTCCAACAAAAGTAAATGTGCATGTATCTGTCACTGTACAGCGAAATGTGTCCTCCGCATTTAACCCATCTGGTAGTGAACACACACACTCACACACTAGTGAACTAGGGGCAGTGAGTACACACACACACACACCCAGAGCGGTGGGCAGCCAACTCCAGCGCCCGGGGGCAGAAGGGGTAAAGGGCCTTGCTCAAGGGCCCAACAGTGGCAGCTTGCCGAGCGCGGGAATCAAACCCACAACCCTGTTATCGATATCCCAGCGCTCTAACCGCTGAGCCACCACTGCCCCGTAAAGAATTGCATCTGAATGCTCTGGGATTTGAACCCACAACCCTAAGATCATAGCAACAGAGCCACTGGGCTAAATCCTTTCTTAATATCCTTGATTTTAGGAAAAAACAATGAATAAGCAGGTGTCCCAATACTTTTGTCCATATGGTGTACTAGTGCGTTGAACTTGCTCTGCTAACATTCTTTTCTTTGGTCCGTATTTATGAAACATCCCAGTATAGCACATAATGTCTGTGCTCTTCCCTCTGCCTAAAGCTTAATGACCGTAATTACTGTAAAAGGTTTTGTTGGAGAGCTGGACGACAACACTTGTTCCAGTGCTTGGACATTTGATAAATATGGTCCCTGGAAATGCTTGGTTTTGCCATCTGTGAGCATTGTTTTTTTAGAGCATTTCGTTTTTTAGGATTAGTCACGCAGCTGTTTGTCTAACCTGCTGACTCAGGTCTTTCTTCAGCAGTTGGGTAAGGACTGCAGGTGAAGGTGTGACTGACATTTGGCACTGCCAAAAAACTCCTCTCGCCCAGAGGGCCCAGACTGAGTCTTTAATAACGAATCACCCAGCTGTGTCAGCAATGTTAAGCCTACTGGTTCTGCTGGATTTTCAGCACGATTTCAGCTCCCAGATTTGGAGTTAAGAAGCCAGGAGGTTGACTTGTTTTGAGACATAGGTACTGTTATGAAATGCAGTGCATTGAATCGTTAATTACCGGCAGGGACAAATTACTGGAACTGTGAGGTTTTATGTGAGTCACCCGCCAAATAAAACAAACACTGAAGATAGGGAGGGGATAACTGAACCCGAAGCCCTTTCCTACCAAGATAGCACAAGTAGTGTCTATTTTATTAGTGACTATTAATCATTTATAGTAGATACTGAATCATTTCATAATCACTGTAGATGCTGAATCATTTATAGTAGATACTGAATCATTTACAGTAGTTCCTGAATCATTTATAGTAGATGCTGAATCATTTACAGTAGTTCCTGAATCACTTATAGAACATGCTGAATCGTTTATAGTAGATGCTAAATTGTTTATAGTAGAGACGGGGTCATTTATAGTAGATACCATATCATTTCATAATCACTGTAGATGCTGAATCATTTACAGTAGTTTCTGAATCACTTATAGTTGATGTTGAATCATTTATAATAAATACTGACTCATTTATAGTAGTTCCTGAATCACTTATAGTAGATGCTGAATCGTTTATAGTAGATACTGAATCATTTACAGTAGTTCCTGAATCATTTACAGTAGTTCCTAAATCATTTACAGTAGCTGCTGAATCGTTTATAGTAGATACTGAATCATTTATAGTAGATACTGAATCATTTACAGTAGTTACTGTAAATGATTCAGTAACTACTGTAAATGATTCAGTATTTACTATAAATGATTCAGTATCTACTATAAACGATTCAGCAGCTACTGTAAATGATTCAGTAACTACTGTAAATGATTCAGTACTTACTGAATCATGTACAGTAGCTGCTGAATCATTTAAAGCAGATACTGAATCATTTACAGTAGTTCCTGAATCATTTACAGTAGCTGCTGAATCGTTTATAGTAGATACTGAATCATTTACAGTAGTTCCTGAATCATTTATAGTAGATACTGAATCATTTACAGTAGATACTGAATCATTTACAGTAGCTGCTGAATCGTTTAAAGCAGATACTAAATCATTTACAGTAGTTTCTAAATCACTTATAGTAGAAGCTAAATCATTTATAGTAGATACTGAATCATTTACAATAGTTCCTGAATCACTTATATTATTATATGCTGAATCGTTTAGAGTAGATACTGAATTAGATATATTATGACATCTATTATGTGTCCATATCTATAATTATTTACAGGCACTGAATCATTTATAGTAGATAGTAGATAGTTTTATTGTTTTATTATTAAGATCCATGATTAGCTGCTATCTCAATAGTCACTATTCTTTCTGGGTCCTAATAGGCATACTATACAAAGAAGTTCCCAAAAGATCCTTCCAGCTTCTATCAGCAACTGACACAAATAGCTCTCTTCTTCTTTTTATAGATATTATAAGATATTAGCAAAAGTGGAACTGAGGAAAGTGTGGATGTCTTCTCTGAGACTGAATTGCTCAGTACCAGGATCTACTGAACCAACACCTCGATAGGAACCAAAAGAGCAAAATATAAGGTTGAACTGTCAGTTTATATCCTTTTCTTTCCACGTTTAGAGCGTTTTTTCATGCTTTATCAATTGGATTCTAAGAAAGCAAAGAGGAGTTGTCTGTTCACACTGCGCTGGTTGTGGGAATAATGGTTGTTTCCAGGACAAAAGTCTTTCCAGTCAGCGATAGCATGTTCCAACAAGAAAAGGCTCCACAGGGTCACTGTTTTGGCTCGCTGAGAAGTTGAACAACAGGTCACCCTGACAACTCAGCTGAACTTCACGTTTAGACATCTCAATGAGTCATTACGCAGTTAGTTCATGATTGGAGACAGTGGCATACAGCACCCTCAGGGGTTTGAGCGGTGGTCTTTGAGGTGAAATAAAAATCTCTCTAAAATGTAGATGATGTCAGTTTCTGGGTTCTTCAGGTGATGCCAGTTGCTTTAAATGGCCCATATAATTTTATAGTTTTTTTTATACTGAAGTTTGTGTGCCAAAAACAGTGATCATTCACCCCTATGTGACCATTTTATGGAATCTATTTACCCCAAAGAATAGAAAACAGCTGTGGCTGTTGTGTTTGTCGAATTCGGCATGTTGCATTTGTGTTTGTTTTGGTTTGATGGTGTTCGGGCAGTTGGTCATGACTTCCTACAGACTTTATCACTTGCTGCTGCGCAACCACTGAAACTCAGCTCACGCTATCCTGATTACCATAGTGTTCAGCTCTCTGATTTCCCCATTTAGCTTGTTTTTTTAGCTAAAGTACACTTCAAACGCCCCCCTGGGGAGATGCAGCCCTGTTATTTGTGTGTTTACCATCTTTAGGAGGTGAAGCTAGTCTTTTAAAAAGCTGGTGGTGCTGCTCCAGTGCAAAGTGTGTGAAGAAGATAAACCCAGGATTGTCTTCATTTTCCAGTTTTCATTTTCGGAAAGTTTTTAATATCCACTGGAGGAGCGCTGATATGTGCACACTGAGACTAAATGTGGCACGGAAACGGGTTTAAATGATCAGACAATCGCTGAGTTCAGTTAAAAAAACAGTAGGTAATTCAGTCTGAAATTTTCTCAGAAGTGATGTTCACAGAGACTCCAGTGAAGAATATGGCTTAAAATGTACAAGTCTTCATCAATGCCTATTTTTCTAATAATGAAGATCTGCTGTTTTGTCTGCTGGTGTTCGACCGGTGTGCCTCGGGCAGTTATTTTTCAGAACACTCTAAAACAGCTGCCAACATTACACTGTTGGGGTTTGTCTTATAATATTTGGTCATGTGCTCTGACCTTTAGAATATTAAGACCATGCCCAGATCATTCTCAGAGAGGACTGAGGAGTGATTTTTTGTAATTTCTGAGAAATGTTTTATTATATTTCTGCTTTGAGTTTTCTATTTAAACTTTCCCGAATGTTTCACTTCAGCACAGTTTAGTATTATACATAAAAATCAGTATATCAAGATTTGTTCCCAGGGGCTTTAACCCCTTAAAAAAGGCAGAAAGGCTTATTACACACTAAGCCATATCATTCAGTAACTACCGGGACTTCTGTACAAACTGGTGGAGCTGTTCTCTAGTACTATATTTATATTTTAGCATATATTTAATATGCTTACCAAATGTGAATTTTAAATTCTAAGCAAAAAGAACAAAACTAAAAAGGGATAAATAAAATCAAACCTAATCTAATCTAATCATTTTAATTGTCACATTAGCGAAACATGTAGGTGCACAACCCCTCACAGTAGTAAAACATGGATATTTACAGAATAGAAATGCTATATATATATATACAATATTATAATATTATAATATATACATATTATATACACATATACAGTATGCTAAAATATACACAGTACATACTCTTTTATGTGCATTGTTGCACTGTAAAAACATATACAATTTAATATTAACATGTTTAATATTTAATCTGAAATGTTTACACAGGATAAGGTGTATGTATGTATATAGTGTGAGGTATATAGCATATTGTGTATATGTATATAGTTCAAGTAGAAGGAGCAGAAAACAGCCAGAAAACTTGAAACTATCTCTATATTACATCTTCTCTAATGTTTTGACCTTCAGTAAGTGTAGTATATCTTAAAATACATTTTGTTGGACTGGGATAGGAATAGAATACAATATACAATATATGGACAAAAGTATTGGGACACCTGTTTTTTCATTGTTTCTTCTAAAATTAAATGCATTAAGTTTAGTTTATCCTGCTTTTGTTGGAGTAACTGTCTTTGCTGTCCAGAGAAAAAATCTTCCTACTAGATTTTGGAGAAACATTGCTGTGAGGTTTTGATTGCATTCAGCGATAATAGTGTTAGCACAATCAAAACACTGTTCCACTGCTCCACAGCTCAATGCTGGGGGGCTTTAAACTCCTCTAGCCCACACCTGACTTTAGGCATGGTGTCAATAGCTTCATGTTTATCTGCTCCAGAGAGTACTAATCTATTGGCAGTACTTATTTCGTGTTTGTGCATTTGCACATCTGTGTCAACCTAAAATAGCTGAATGCATTCATTGCAAGGGGTATCCACAAACATTTGAACACATGGTGCATTTAAAATGTAAATGTAAAAAAATGAGTGTCATTTTTTCCATTTGAGGTTTCTGTTGTTTTTTCCCTTCCACAGTCTGACATTTTAAGCTGACCTCCCTCGGTTCAGTGCTTCCCCAGGACCAACTGCATTGAGTTCAGTGCTTCAGCCTCTGGCCTCTGTCTAAGCCCACAACTCCAGGAGGACAGAGTGGCCCAAGTTTTTGTTCTGCTGCACACAAGGGCATTAGCACTGCTTTCTGGAGCAGAGGTTCTCTCTACAGCAAAGGTAAGTATTTCTTAACATAAAACTGGCAGTTTCATCTAACTTCACAGCACATTGATTAGTTTACACCAAAAGTGCAAAAGTAACAGCGTATTAACTGTGTTATGTTTTAATTTCCCTCTGAATCTGTTAAATTAAGAAATTATATCGTATTATATCATATTTATCATATTGAACCGAGGGAGGTCAGCTTAAAATATCAGAATGTGGAGGGAAAAAACAGAAACCTCAAATGGAAAAAAAAAAAAAAAATTCTCCATGTGAATTCCATGTGTCCAAATGTTTGTGGACACTCCATGTAATTAATAGATTCTGCTACTTTAAGTTGACACAGATGTTCAAATGTACAAACACACATAGCTTGATTAGTCTTTGAAAAGAAGTATTGCCTTTTAGAATAGGACTCTCTAGAGCAGATAAACCTGAAGCTATTGACACCATGCCTTATGTCAGGTATGGGTTAGAGGGGTTTCAAGCCCCCCAGCATTGAGTTGTGGAGCAGTAGAACTGTGTTTTGTGGAATGACTGTATATGTATATATAAACCAGTGTATCAGACACAGCAGTTCTTCTATGTCACTGCATTGCTGAGAATGACCCATCACCCAAATAGTAGTGTGGTGGTCAGTCCTGTGGAATACTGAACTTTGAAGAACAGGGTGAAAGGAGGTTAAGAGAGTATGCTGAGAAACAGATGGGCTACAGTCTGGGAAAATTAAGAATTTTAAGAAAGGGAAATGGAGCTGATAGAATGGACAACATATGTAGAAACAAGATGTTGTGGCTGATTACTACATATAATACACAAACACACATTGATCCTGACCCATGGTATTGATGTCCTCGTATCTGAAGTCATATTAACGCTTACATACCAATCCCATGATCTGAGTGAGAGGTAAAGGCCATCTGACGCTGCACACCCCAGATACTGAACCTTTTCCAAACAGAAGACAATCAATTATATATCTAAACGGTTCAGTCTGGCACTTACTCCTAACAGCAGTATCATTCATGGCTTTTGCTTGCTCAATCTGAATTTCACCTAGCCTTTATAAGACCTTTTGAAAAACCATGACCTTTAAAAAAGACTTCTATGGAATAGCATTTTAAAGGAAATCAAAGGTCCTGCCTCTCGACGTTTTAAATTGAATGGTGCAAAAGTTGATTGAATCCTATTTTATAGGTGGATGAGCTTTGAAAGAGCCTGCGTTTCTGTGTCAATGCTTGTGTATTACAGGCACTTGCCTGGCCTTTACATGTTCCTACACAAATATTGGCCAGTTGCTCAATCAGAACAACTCTTATCTTTCTAGTTTTCTAGTGCTCTACTGCCCCCTCTGGCCACAGGGAACTACACCTCTAAACCCTTGGTCTTTCAGGTAGGACTTGTTTTCATTTGTCTTGATGGTCTTGTCACAGCAAACTGGATTAGCAGCAGTTTTATGCACTGTGGTGCCAGGAGGCAAACATTAAAATCAGAAGCAATTTACTCATTCTGTTCTATTATTCTTACAACCCGGCAGAGACAGGTCAATGATAAAGCCAGACAACCATGATTTGTTATTTCATATGTCTTGGAAGCTGGAGTAGAGGAAAAAAACTGACTGTGTTGGATGGGTGTGAATAAAACATTTAACCCAGATCTCGAACCCTGGATAGAAGAAGAGCTTAGTAAATGCAGCAAAGAACCGATCCTCCTTACCTTCTTCCAGTTAGAACAATTAGATTTTGAAATGTAGGGTCATTTGTAGGGCCTGGTCTTTCATATAGGTTTTCTTCCCACCTGCCAAAACACTTGGTAGGTGATTTGACAATGCTAGCTTGCCCCTTAATGGTTAAATCGTTTTTCAAACTTTTGGTTCCATGAAGAACCATGTTTGTATTAGAAAGTAAAAGTGTTGAGAACCTTTAAATTGGTGAAGAACAGTTACATCCATAGCAGGTTCTCTAGACCTTTAAAAGCTTGTTCTACACTCACACACTCATCTTTATTATAAACATGTTTCTTTATAGAACCCAAAGTGGTCATTCACATGGATTCAATGAAAGAACCTTGATTTTTAAGAGTGCAGATGGAGTAAATAGGTATGAGTGGTAGTCTGCAATGGACAGGTGTTCTATCCAGGGGGAATTCCTGCTTTGGGCTCAGAGATTCCAGGACTCACTTTGACCCTAGCCATGAAGAAGTGGATAGGAAGATGGATGGATAGATGAACATCTGTAAAATTCTCATTGTTTTTTTAGATTGTTTAAGATTGGCAGACAATGCACATACCTCCACATAAACATATATAAAGAAAATAAAAAAATCCAGAAAAATGTTTATTATTATTATTATTATTATTATTATTATTATTATTGAACCATGTTTTCTGGGAAATCACAACACTTTAGTAACAACCGTTGTTGATGCTGAGTTTTACCTGCCTGATATGAACCACTAGGGGGTAGTGATGTTCACAATGTGGTCCCTTGCTTAAACGTTGGGAGTATCAAGATAGGGGGGCTTTTAAATGGGTTTTCCACTGTTGGAAATTTCTAAATTCCATCTGTGTTCAACACAAATGGTGAATATGGTTGTCTTTTAATGCCACAAGTGACTTCAGAGACCCCACCACACCCATTTATGGCCAAGCCAAATGATATAAAAAAAAAAAAAAAAAAATATCAAAAAAAAAAAAAGAAAAAGAAAATATCCCGTGAATTAATGACAATATGAAAGAAATATAGGACTTTTCTTATCTGTGGTGGATCTTTTGAGTTTTTTGGCAGTCAAAGGCCCCTGGGCACTGGACCCACCAGCCCAGTTAATAATGTATGCCTGGGCTTAACTACAGAGATATGGGAAGTACTGTGTATGTATTTAAATGAACTCATAATCATAAACTCATATAATCATTTAAACTGCTTGTTTTAGTGACAGTGTAATCTTGGTTACTCTGTGCACTGATAGGGAGAGCTGAATAGAGCAGCTCTAATATGACATGGATATTTTATTTAGTATGCTTTGTTACAGCTGAACTGATTCAATTGAGGCTATTAAGTGCTTTTAACCTTATAAGCTCTCCTTGATTTTCATTTTCTACCTGACTTTTCATCCTGCGTTTGTGTCAGTCAGCAACCCCATTTACACTTTTACATACATTTGTTGCTAAGCTCGGTTGTTCTAGCTTAGCTAGACACATTTGTGGTCAGAAGTCTCCATGCTCTACTGACAGAAAACCTATTGGTTTATATAAACCTATATAACACTGAGCTTGAAGGAGACCCGAGTGTCTCTGAATTGCAACAAACCCTCATGTTTGTATGGCCTTTTAAGTCACAAGAACGGTTGAGCTTTACCTGCATGACCACTAGAGGGCATCAATGTTCTAAAGAAGGTCTCTTAAGATTGCCCAGGTGGGGGTTTAAGGTGTATTCTACTTAGTTTTTGGAAATTTAAAATAGCTGCTAATGGTGGAGATAGAAAATTGGGGACCAGGGCTGCTGATGGCTCAAATATAGCCATGTCATTGTGTCATTTTGGTGTATTTTGCACTGTATGTCTTTTGAAACAAGATTTTAACCCCATAAAACACAACTACAAACATTACCCACTTTGCCT
Source organism: Salminus brasiliensis (assembly GCF_030463535.1). Taxonomy (NCBI): domain Eukaryota; kingdom Metazoa; phylum Chordata; class Actinopteri; order Characiformes; family Bryconidae; genus Salminus; species Salminus brasiliensis. Next base: position 5,122,025 of record NC_132888.1, read on the forward strand.
GGTAATAACTGATGAGTGGGGCAACTACCAAACATTTCTGGATTAACCCACCACTTTCAACAATTCTGCCGTTGCTATTAAAATGTTTTCAGACTGGAGCATCAACCTCTAAATATCCAGTGGTATTGTTGATGGAACACATTTTTATTGGAATAATTTAACTGTTGTTTATTTAATGTAAACATGTTACTTAAACACAACAATATTGTGTTTACTGTCAACACATTTTTAGTGTTGCTTGATTACTGAACATACAATGCCTTATTTACATTAATGAACTTGCATTAGAACTGAATTTAATATTTTATATTTTTCCAGCAACAAAATAATGAATGTATGGAAGTAAAACTATTTAATTTTATTAATTTCATTTTATTCCACAAAGCATGGTCTTATACTTTCATTACATGACTTGTACACATACTTGTGTACTAAGGTACTAACCTTATTTACTACCCATTTAATGATACTTTTCTTCTGATAAGTTTCTTGTGTTCCCGGGTACAACACATCTAATCCAGCTATCAATGATACGTCCTTCCAAAGATGTCTTGGGTGTTTTGGCAATAGTTGACCATTTAAGGCAGGGGTCCACATGACTGAAATTGAGAATCAATGAGTCTTTAAAAAAACAACCACATGCAGAGAATCCAGTAGCGTCTTAAATCACTACCAAGAACCACTACCAAACCTGCAAATGGTGGGTGCAGCAAGCAAACCTAAGAATATAAAAGAACTGTAGGCCACTGCCCATGAGAAATGGGCTAAGATTCCTCAGGAACACTGCCAGAAGCTGGTGTCTGGCTATGCGTCATGTTTATGGCAGGTCATAACAGTAGAATAGTCTTCTACTAAAACACTAAAGATGCTTGTTATTAATTTGTGTTGAATTTGAAGAAAGCACTTGATATATTAGATGTGTTGAGTCATTGAAATCGGTCTTTCAGTATATCGAAACAGATGAAAGTTTGTAAATTTTGCTAATAGAATTGGCATTGGGGTTTAATCATGTTCATTGCAACTGTATATAGATTATACAGCAGTACATCATAAACCTGTCTTTTCATAGTCTTGCCTATACTAAAAGCTATGAAGACACTGAGGGTGATAACATACTAATAATTCTGTAGGGACACAACATTAAGCAGGTAAAATCACTAAGATTAACTTTTTGAAATGCTTTAACCACTAGAGGGCAGTGGTATAATATAAAAAAATAACAATGTGGAACCACAACGGTGTTGCTGGGGTGTTTGTAGTCTGTGGATGTGTATTTGCCATGTGCAGGTGTGTACAGGTCTGGTTTTTAGGTGGAGTAATTTAGAACAGTCCCTATAGAATAAGGGAAAGGAATTAAGATTTTATTTTTAATTTTAATTTTAATTTTAATTTCAATTCATTAAAGAGGGCCAGAAACCCAAACCTGAAGACTGAATGTTTTCTTTATTAGTCAGCAACATGTTGCCACAGGTCTGTGGACATGCTGAGATGTGTTTTCTAATCTATTGAAAACATTTTCGATATAATAAAGTACCTTTATTATTTTTTTCTTTGGATGGTGGTTTTTGAACCTATTTGATTTTATTTGAGATTGTCTTCACTCAAAGTTCAATTAGGCTGTAGAAAAAAAAAACAATATAGACTGAAGAATTAAAAATAGCCTGATTCTTTCCTCAGTCTTATTAAGGTAGAATGACCTACTGTATATTAAGAATCTCAGGTCATATGAATAATTCTTAAATTGTTCTATTTTAAGGCTAATTTATTTTACCCTTAACAAATGTTCTTTACAAATGAAGAACCACAACAAGCCTTTGCATGCTGATGCACTGTCTATTAACATAACACTTTTTACTTTTAACTAACAAAACATAAAAAAAAACATGTCCATCTCCATTTTTACCCTGTTACCCTGTTTACCATATTTAATACCCTGTATATGCTCTACATTACTTGCAATGAGGTCTTCTTTTACATTGACTTCAGAGTTAAATTCATTGAATTCAGAGTTAAGACCATTATTGCCTTCTCCTGTAAAGTCACCATTTTGGACTGGTGACTGGACAGTGACGATATAGTATCTATTACTACCAATTGTCTGAAACTCAATAACAGTGTAAAATGTGCTCACTGCATAAGGTCAAGTTTCATAAATAAACATAAACCACTTCCTCTGTGTAAGGTTGAACATGTTTGACAGGAAACATTACAGTCTTAGGTAACATTTAAGGAGGAAATAGGGGGGAAGTACATGCATCCTATCTTGAATGAGAACAATTCACTGTGCAAAGCATTACCAAGGAAACCATAAAAAACCAATGTTGACATCTGAGGCTCTTGAGCTCCAAGAAGATGATTACATTGCCAAGCAATTACGGGGCATTAGAGCTTATTATTAAAATAATAGTTTAAATCAGATATGACCAACTCTTTATTTGTAATCAACAACAACAACAAAAAAAAAAGAAATAAAAGAAGACTTACATTAAATATTTATTAATGCATGGTATGGATAGGGTCTATATATTAAGGGAATAAAAAAGAGGGCTGGACACCACTTAAAGGTGTGCCAATGTTAAGAGTTTTGCCCAAGGACATGTATTGGTGTACATGGTCTTCCACAAATGGATAATTGCACCAATGCCTCAAAAACAGCAAATGGTATAACATCTGTGTCCAGACCTTCAGGTATCAACCTAAAAGCCTTCTTGCAAACCTTCTAGATTTGTCCAATTAATAAATTCACCAAATTATGTTTAGACCTTTCGGTTTTAAATGTATTTACTGTCCAAAATAAACAAAATACAGGCAAATTAAAATACTTCTAGGAACCATCTAAGCCCATGATGCTCAAAGAGTGAAATAGCATAGGAGAGTTAAGTAAAGCATGATGTTCTGTATTGGGATTATGGCAAAATAACTGTATACTGAAATAACTGACTTCAATTTTGACACAAATGAGCATTGACCCTATCAATGATTCAGTTCTCGGCATAAACCAAAACTCGGGTTATTAAACAAAATCTTTTGAAATGCTTAGTCGTAAAGTGGCAGGCTCTTCTCCGCCTTCTAAAAAGCAGCACTCTTTTCTGTTTATTACAGTCTATCGTCCTCCTGGACCCTGGACAGATTTTCTTAGTGAATTCTTTGCTGACTTCTTATCAAGTACCTCTATCTACTGATCATGCTTTTATTGTCAATATTTACTTTGAGAAGACTCAGGACCCCCTTAGAACTGGGTTTAAATCAATCTTAGATGGCCTGGGATTCATACAAAATTGTATAGGTCCTACTCATGGATGCAACCTTTGGTATTGGGACAGAGAATTATAACATACCTAATTATGTTTGACATAGTCTTAAACCAGGATATCCGCCTGCCATCTCGCTTTGAGCAAATGTACCATAACAACCTCAACAGCAAATGTATATATTAATAACTTTCCAGATTTATCCATCTCCTGCCCATCTCATCCTATAGATCTTGAGCATGTAACAGGTGATCTGCTGTCTGTGCTCTGCTCTAATCTAAAATAAAGCAAAATCATTATATATCACATCACTAATAAACAATAACAAAAACAACCCCAGGTTTCTTTTAAATACTGTGACCAAACTCACCAGCAGTCATAAACAACCTAACTCAGCCATTCCTGCTGACATTAGTAGTAATGATTTCATAACCTTTTTTAATGATAAAATGTAAAACATTTGAATATAAATTCATTGCCCGTCCCAAACCACTACAGTTAATGTTGATGAATTGTGCACCAGTTTTAATGCACATATATGTATATAAATATACATGTATATACATTAATACACAATATACATTAATATACATGTTAAATCAAGGTGTGTCCACTAATTAGCATCACAGGTGTCAGTCAGTGGGCATATATATAGGGCTACAGGTAGTCACTGTGCTGTTTTGTGACATGGTGTGTACCACACTTAACATGGACCAGAGGAAGCGAAGGAAACAGTTGTCTTAGGAGATTAGAAAGAAAATTATAGACAAGCATGTTAAAGGTAAAGGTTATAAGAACATCTCAAAAACAGCTTGATATTTCTGTGACTACAGTTGCACATATTATTCAGATATTTTAGATCCATGGGACTGTAGCCAACCTCCCTGAACATGACCACAGGCGGAAAATTGATGACAGATCAAACAGACGGATAATACGAATGGTAACAAAAGAGCCCAGAAAAACTTCTAAAGAGATTAAAGGTGAACTTTAAGTTCAAGGAACATCAGTGTCAGATCACACCATCCGTTGTTGTTTGAGCCAAAGTGGACTTCATGAGAGACAACCAAGGAGGACAGCATTGTTGAAAACAAATCATAAACATGCCAGTCTGAAATTTGCCAAACTACATGTTGACAAGCCCCAAAGCTTCTGGGAGAATGTCCTATGGACAGATGAGACAAAAATGGTCATGGGTCTTGCAACAGGATAATGACTGAAAACACACAGCTAAAACACCCAAGTATGGCTAAGAGGAAAACATTGAGCCTTCTATGATACCTGACCTAAATCCTATTGGAAGGAGCTGAAACATGCCGTCTGGAAAATGCACCCCTCAAACCTGAGACAACTGGAGCAGTTTGCTCATGAGGAGTGGGCCAAAATACCTGCTGACAGGTTCAGAAGTCTCATTGACAGTTTTAGGAATCGTTTGATTGCAGTGAACAAAATATTAAGTTAAGGGTATCATCATCTTTGTCCAGGCCTGTTTCATTAGTTTATTTTTTAAAAGAATTCTGTCAAGCATGGTTCAAAATCAGTGTTGGATTTTCATTTGTTCATTTATATAGAATTTTTATTTGTTATTTCTTTCATTAACTGAGGGGTACCAACAATTTTGTCCATGTGTGTAAATACTTTAAAACAGCATCTATGAAACCTATTTTTCAAAAAACCTAACCTTGACCCCAATGAGCTTAGCAATTATAGACCAATAGCTTGAAAAAACTGTAGGCATTAAAGGATCGGCCCTCACTTGGTTTCGATCATATCTGACAGATTGCAACCAATGTTTTTAGTGAAATAATGAATATTCTTACTACTCAAAAGTAAGTTATGGTGTTCCTCAGGGATCAATCTTGGGTCCGCTACAATTTAATCTTTATATCCTGCCTCTGGGCAAAATAATCAGTAAACATGGTATTGACTTTCACTGCTATGCTGATGACACTCATCTACACCTCTACTTGTTTGCCAAACCAAGGAAAAGACCAAGGAACTGGTGGTGGCTTTCCACAGGTGCAGACACCCCACTCCACCAGTGAACATCCAGGGTATGGACATCGAGAGAGTGGACTCTTAGAAATACCTGGGTGTTCATCTGAACAATAAACTGGACTGGTCAGTTAACACTGCTGCACTCTACAAAAAAGACAGAGCTGACTCTACTGAGGCCCTTTGGAGTACAGGGAGAACTCCTGAGGACTTTCTTTGATACAGTGGTGGCATCTGCCATCTTTTATAGAGTGGTCTGCTGGAGCAGTAGCATCTCGATGGCGCATAAGAAGAAACTGAATAAGCTCATATAGAGGGCCGGTTCTGTCCTGGGATGCTTCTTAGACCCAGTGCAGGTGGTGGGAGACAGGAGGATGACAGCCAAGCTGGCATCCATGCTGAAGAACAGCTCCCACCCCATGCATGAGACTCTGGCAGCACTGGGCAGCTCCTTTAGTGACCGTCTGCTTCACCCCAAGTGTGTGAAGGAGGGGTATTGCAGGTCCTTCCTTCCTGCTGCCGTCAGACTGCACAACCAGCACTGCCCCCTGGCAGACCACATACACACACACACTTAAACTACACACACATGTTTAGAGAATAGAGGTCTCTCAATGTAAAAATACAATGTGCAATATCCCCCCCCACATGTGCAATTAAGAGTCATTTGTAATTATCTGTAAATAATCTGTAAATAACTGTTGCAATAAAAATTGCTTTTTTACTTCTATTATTTATATTGTGTATATAGTGATAATTTATCTATGTTTTTTTTTTTTTTTTTTGCATCTGAGTGTCTTGCTATCCCTTTCTGCTGGGAATTTCCCCACTGTGGGACTAATAAAGGACTATCTTATCTTATCTTAAACCAAATGAGGACATTTGTCTTAATAAAATAACAGACTGAGGTTTTATTTATTGATCCAATTATGGATAAATGCAAAAATGCAAATGCTGCTGTAAATGTAGATAAATTCTAAGTCATATCCAGTAGCACAGTAAAAAAAAAAAGAGTTGATGCACACATCTGTTAAAATGGCCTTCTTTCATCTACGTAATATTGCCAAACTGCATAATATACTCTCCTTACACGACGCAGAAAAGCTGGTGCATGCATTCATAACTTTAAGATTGGATTTCCCTTCTGTTTGGAAGTCCATGTAAATTATTTAAAAAGCTCCAACTGGAGCTGCTAGAGTGCTCACCAGAGCATATTAGTCTTTTTCTTTCATCCCTGCACAGGTTACCAGTCACATTCTGCATTAATTATGAAATACTCCTTCTGACTTATAAGTCATTAAATGGTTTGGCCCCACAATATCTTGGGGAACCTCCTAAACCATACAATCCATTATGTACACATCATGTATGTTCGCAGGACAATGGCCTTCTACCAGTTCCTTGCTTAAGGAGAATCAATGCTGGAGGATGAGCTTTCTCTTGTAAAGCTCCCCAACTCTTGAATACACTTCCCATTGGTGTCCGTGACTCATACACACTCTGTGTTTAAATCTAGATTAAAAACCTACCTCTACTGATCTCTGTTCACAGGTTCCTGATCAATACTGCAGTCCCTCTAATCTACTTCCTTTACAGGCCGTACATCAGTCTATTTAAACTCCTAAACACCTTCTAATTTTCTCCTTTCTTTTCTCTCCCATTTGTGCTGAGCTGCCCCCTGCTGTCTGCTTGCTGCTGATACAGGTCCATTTGTGGTTGACTGCCTTTACCCACCAACTGGATCCTGACCCACTATGCATGATGATTATTGATTGATCATCTCAGTCATGTTTTCATCTTGTTTGGCTTGATGACACATCTTGTTTGGCTTGATGCCATTTTTCTCTTAATTCAGTTTAGTTTTACTGTTGTTTTTAATCCTGTTTTAATTGTTATTGCTATGATCCGGTGTCGACCAGAGAAGGATGGGTTCCCTTTTTGAGTCTTGGTTCCTCTCAAGGTTCCTTCCTCTCAACCCGAGGGACTTTTTCCTTGTCACTGTTTCCACTAGCTTGCTCAAAAGAAGTTTGGACCCGGATCTCCGTAAAGCTGCTTTGTGACAACATTCATTGTGAAAAGCCTATATAAATACATTTGAATTGAATTGAATCAGAGGGAGATAACCAATTCAATTCCCGGTGATGCTAAAGCCAGGAGACCAGGAGACCCAGAGGTCACAACTGATTCTTCTTTTTCTGATTGGGTAGGATAAGCCTTCCACATGACGAGTGCGATGCTAGCTTATCTGATGTATCAGAAATAGCCGTTAATGTTCTCCAAGTGTATATATCTGTACAGTGATGCTGTGTTAGTGGCAAGGCATGGCAAGTCTTTTTGTATAACACCTGTCATACATAGAGGCAATTCAAGGACTTTGCCAAAACAGAAAAATACAAAGACTCAAAGAAGCATTAAAAAGGCTTAAAAAAAGTATTTCAAAAGCATTTGATCAGCCATAACTGAACAAAACTGTACTTCAAAAGTAAGACCAGCCTCTAGGCTGTTAATCAGTCTTTGGCATACCCATGCTAGCATAACTGTAAAACCTCCAGGAGCTGATAAAGCTTAAGATCTTAGATATACTTGAGACTTTTCCAGCAGAGCACGAGAGTGACCTATTTCACCTGTTGAAAAGCAGTCGTAACTGACTAAGTTACCACTTAATGTCAGTCCCAGCACCAAAGTGTGAGAAATAGGCAGTTTGAGAAGATGCCAAGGAAGCACATGCTAGCCTCACAGTCTTCACAGTCTCAGCACCGGCAGCATTATGACATCCTAGAGAGAAGTGAAGTCTAGCTAAATATCCTAGCACGTAGGTGGGAAATGAATGAGACATAAAAAATATAGGATATTAAGAGTATTATACTGTGCAGAGTCTTCATTCTCCAGAGCATTTGGACTGGGGCTTTTACATAAGAGCTCCAAAAGGCTGCAGATTCTTAAATCCTCAAATCCTCACCAGGTTCTGCAAAATCCTGGGTAATGCAAGCAACGATGTAAGAAAAGGATACTTGGCTATATATTAAATCTGATAAGCCTTCACATATCTTGCTTCTTTGCACTGTCAGAGAAGGGTGTGGTTCTTTTACAACCCAATTTGTCAACAGTGATGAGAAAGGTGAGAACTGAGTGTAACAGGATGAAGCTTTTGATGTTCTTCTTGCTTGTTTCCAGGTGGGGTAAGAATGTTGTTATTCTGCAGTATATTTACTTTCAGTTGATGCCAGTACAGAATATTTTAATTATTAACAGAGTGTTATTTTTATTGTATTCAGAAAATTTGTTCTGTTTCTAATATGTTCTGTTCCTAAATTTCAATGCTTGGATTGTAGAGTGGTCAGCAAGAAAAAAAATATGAAGCTGAAGATTCAGGAGTCCTTCGGTGCAAAAGCATAAACTCCCATCAATCCAAGCAACAAAAATGGGCAAAAGACATTAGGATGGTGGAGAAATATCAGTTATAATATTAAACTCCTGTGATCTTTTTCCAGTTCCATAACTCTTAACAATCTTTCATCCAAATGACACAGAACCACAGTTTTGTTCGGCCTCCTGCACAGTTGATGGAACATCCAACCTTATTTTGGGAGTTTCCTATACACCATTAAAAATCAAGGTACTTTAACTACATCTTTGATCAGTGCCACAGAGGAACCTGCTTTTGGTTCCATAAATAACCTTGTTTGTAATAGAAACATTTAAGCCTGAAGAATCTTTGAACTGGAAATTAACCTTTAGATTACAGTGCATCATAAAAGTGAGTACACCCCTTACATTTCTGCAGATATTTAAGTATATCTTTTCATGGGACAACACTGACAAAATGACACTTTGACACAATGAAAAGTCGTCTGTGTGCAGCTTATATAACAGTGTACATTTATTCTTCCCACTTTGGTTGCCAGTGGTTTAGACATTAATGGCTGTATATTGAGTTATTATTATTATATTTGAGGGAGGAATAAATGTACACTGTTATATAAGCTGCACACAGACGACTTTTCATTGTGTCAAAGTGTCATTTTGTCAGTGTTGTCCCATGAAATGATATACATAAATATCCGTGGAAATGTGAGGGGTGTACTCACTTTTGTGATGCACTGTATGTAAATGCTGGATCTTCTTTAGGCCTTTAAAAAGGTTCTAAAAATTCACCCATCTCTATTACAAACATTACAAACTCTTTACAGAACCAATAGTAGTTATCCTATGGCATCACTCAAACAACCGTTTGAGCATTCTTTTAATGAAGGTTTACTTTAATGATCTACAGAATATCTCCAAATGTTTGTGGACACCCTTTTTAATGAATGTATTTAGTTACTGTAAGTTGCACTTATTGTGTATGTGCAAATGCACACACATACACAGTTTGTCTAGTGCCTATAGAGTCTCTCTGGACCAGATAAACATGAACCAATTGACACTATGCCCACTGTCAGGCGTGGGCTAGAGGGGTGTAACGCCCCCAGAATTGAGCTGTGGAGCAGTGGAAGAACTGTGTTCTCTGGAATGATGGATGGTGGTGCTCCATCCAGTACTTTTGGGATGAGTTGGAGATGAGGTCAGATGGTGATCATTCAACATCCTGACCTCTCTAACATTTGTTTAAATGCAATTGAATGCAATCAAATGCTCACAACAATGCTCTACAGTCTAGTAGAATGCCGCTCCAGGACAGTTACTTCAACAAAAGCAGGATGAACTCTTTTTAATACCCATTAATGAATGAGTGTGTGTCTCAATACTTTTGTCAATATAGGGTAGTTAGTTTTAATTAGATCTTGGTAAAAGCTAGATTTATTACATTTTATTTATTATTTTTATTTTAGTCTTATTTTATCTGTATTTAATTAATACAGCTATAGGTTGGTTACTTGGTTACTAGACACGGTTAGCACGGTTATCCTAATTGCCAACTTCATCTGTGCAATAATCACTCAAAAGAGGATCTAAAACAATGAGCCCAAAACCCTACAAAGACAGTTATTTCTACTTGTCTGTACAGTTTAAATGCTTAGCTCATCACAGCCCTCCACTGACTGGTTGATCATCAAAGTCAACACAGATTTATATCTGAGTTTCATTCAAAACTGTTGCATAAATTCTAACTGAGGGAAAACCGGCAATGTTTGCTATTGCTTGTGTTGTGAATCATGTGGTGATAATAAAACTCTTAAAAACTAATGATTGTAATTGTATTTGTGTATCTAGATCGTTTTATTATTTTCTCATCTTGATTTCTAAAATTCAGTTAAAGCTCACTAAGGTTCATCACCATCATTACAAGTTACTTAGAACTAACTTCTCTCTCTTTACCTTCCCCGAGTAAATGGCCACCCAGCCCGATCTGCAGGAAGATTGCCCGCTGAGGTCCCCTCTACCTGCATCTAACCAGCTGCCACCTACCAGTCCAGCCAGCGGGTCCCCCCCAACCCGCCACCACCCATGGCTCACCCGCCAGCCGCTGCTGCCTGTTTGGTGGCCGTGCTGAAACCTAGATGGACTCGTGCCTGTCTGACACTATTAATATCACAACTATTAACTTTCTGTTGTACCTGGTTTGGTAATTTTTATCATTAATGTTTAAAACAGTCTGGCCAGAGGAGGATGGGTCCCCCTTGTGAGTCTTGGTTCCTCCCAAGGTTTCTTCCTCCAGCTCTGAGGAAGTTTTTCCTTGCCCATGTCGCCGTTGGCTTGCTCACGGGGGTCTTTGACGCTTCATGTTATTTCTTCTTTCTTCTCTGTCTCTGTTCTTTATTAAGTAATAATTATGTAAAGCTGCTTTGTGACGACAACAGTTGTAAAAAGCGCTATACAAATAAATTTGACTTGACTTGACTTGACAAGTAAGCTCTTGCTGCCAGGCGTCATAAGAAATGTGCAATAATTTGTTAAGAATTTGTGTATTTATTTATTTGTTTTTTCTTTGGGGGCAGTGGTGGCTCAGCGGTTAGAGCTCTGGCCTGTTGATGACAGGGCTTTGGGTTCGATACCCAGGCTTGGCAAACTGCCTTTGTTGGGCCCTTGAGCAAGGCCCTTCACCCTCTCTGCTGCCGGGAGCCACAGCAATGGCTGCCCACCGCTCCGGGCACGTGTGCTCACTGTCCACTGTGTGTCAATGTCCCACATGGTGTATATGGCTGTCTTGTCTTAAATAATCAGGGTATTAAATAAATCCATATCCATATATATATATATATAACAATGTACTGGCTGAGATCCAATATTAAGATTAAAACTATTTAGATGTTTTATGGTCTTCACAAATACTATTATTATTATTATTATTATTATTAGTAGTAGTAGTAGTAGTAGTAGTAGTATCCTTAGCTTTCCTTTTGCATATTTACAGCAGCACCTTGTGTTTAAGAGTGGAGTTGCATTTGTCTATACTTTCTTCAGAGCAGGTGGAACACAGTACATTTCACTGAACTAAAACCATACCTGCTATCGATGTATGATTGTTATATATATATAACAATATATATATATATATATATATATATATATATATATATATATATACTGTATATACTCACTCCAACCATCAATCAAGAGCAGACCAGACTCCAAACAAGACTCCAGACTCCTCCAGAATAATCCTCTCCAACCATGTTCTGATCATCTGCAGCTGATGTTCTAATTCACCACATTTGAAGCAGTAATACATGTGTGTGTGTGTGTGTGTGTGTGTGTGTGTGTGTGTGTGTGTGTGTGTGTGTGTTTAGTTTATCAGTTGTATGGGTTAAGCTGCTATCTTCATCTCTCAATAGTGTTTAAGAAATAGGAGGTGTCCTTACTACATGACTTTTTATGTATGCATAGTAGATCTTGGCACTCTTTTGTTTCTTCTAATGGTAGTCATAGTAGTAATAATAGTAGTAGTAATAACAATAGTAGTAATCATAGCAGCATTACAGATATTAGTGGTAGTGGTCATAGTAGTAGTAATGGTTGTAGTAGTAGTAAAAGTGGTAGTAGTATTGCTGTAAAATGAGAGGCAGTAATTTATTAAACCCAAAGTCCAAAAGTGCTATGTTCTGACCCACTGAACCTGTGTAATGTGAACCTCCAGTCTCTGAATGATAATAATCCTAAAATGGGATTTGGTGATATTATGGTGGTTTTATGAGAAGATGCTGCATCAAATAATATCAAATAATGGTAATTAAGTTAAGGCTTACATTATATGATTTTGAACCACTAGATGTCAGTAATGTTTCATAATGTGAGTTTACAGTACAATATTCATGTGTTGAATATTATTAGTATTCACTTTTGTTAAGAAATGTGAGGATATTTAATAAAGCCACACTCATTTTGTATTTTAAATGTATGATATGCTTAGGTATATATATATATATATATATATATATATATATATATATATATATATATATATATATATATATATTTTTATATATATATATATATATATATACAGTGCCTTGCAAAAGTATTCAAACTAAAGTATTCTACCTTTTGCCACATTTAAGTCTTTAAACATAAAGATATGAAATTGTCATTTTTTGTGAAGAATCAACAACAAGTGGGACAGAATCGTGAAGTGGAACGAAATTTATTGGATATTTTAAACCTTTTTTAGAAATAAAAAACTTTAAAGTGGGGCGTGCAATATTATTCGGCCCCTTTACTTTCAGTGCAGCAAACTCACTCCTGAAGTTCAGTGATGAATGTTGACCTAATTAATTGACTGATGATGATAAATAGAATCCACCTGTGTGTAATCAAGTCTTAGAGTTCTGTTTAAAGTGCAGAGAGCATCATGAAGAGCAAGGAACATACCAGGCAGGTCCGAGATACTGTTGTGGAGAAGTTGAAAGCCGGATTTGGATACAAAAAGATTTCCCAAGCTTTAAACATCTCAAGGAGCACTGTGCAAGCGATCATATTGAAATGGAAGGAGTATCAGACCACTGCAAATCTACCAAGACCCGGCCGTCCCTCTAAACTTTCAGCTCAAACAAGGAGAAGACTGATCAGAGATGCAGCCAAGAGGCCCATGATCACTCTGGATGAACTGCGGAGATCTACAGCTGAGGTCTGAGAATTTGTCCATAGGACAACAATCAGTCGTACACTGCACAAATCTGGCCTTTATGGAAGAGTGGCATTTTTCAAAGATATCCATAAAAAGTCTTGTTTCAAGTTTGCCACAAGCCACCTGGGAGACTCACCAAACATGTGGAAGAAGGTGCTCTGGTCAGATGAAACCAAAATTGAACATTTTGGCCACAATGCAAAATGTTATGTTTGGCGTAAAAGCAATACAGCTCATCAACTTGAACACACCATCCCCACTGTCAAACATGGTGGCGGTAGCATCATGGTTTGGGCCTGCTTTTCTTCAGCAGGGACAGGGAAGATGGTTAAAATTGATGGGAAGATGGATAGAGCCAAATACAGGACCATTCTGGAAGAAAACCTGTAGGAGACCTGAGACTGGGACAGAGATTTATCTTCCAACAAGACAATGATCCAAAACACAAAGCAAAATCTACAATGGAATGGTTCACAAATAAACGTATTCAGGTGTTAGAATGGCCAAGTCCTTGAGGATCATTTGGAGGTTCTTCAATTTAAAATTGTGGCACTTTGAGGAACCTTTAGTACAGTTTTTTTAGAAGAAAAAGGTTTCTTGATGGTTCCTCAAAGTACCTTAAGAGGTTCCTCCACAGTTTGAAAGTGAAGAACCTCCAAAATATCCTCAAGGATCTGATATATCTTACTTGAAATAGAGGAAGTTAAATTAAGTAGTATTTGGAGTATTTAACTGAATACAAGTTTGGGTAAATACTCAGAGTAATTAACAGAGTAACAGAGTTTTTTTTTTCACAAAAAGTGGTTCTCCATCACTGTGTCCATTAGAACATCTCCAAAGTTCTCCTCATGGAGTCTAGTATTATTTAGAGTTCTCCTCAGATCAACACCTGGTTTGGTGGCAAATCAGGGCTTAATGATGGTAAATCAGGGCTTAATGATGGTAAATCAGGTGAGCTGCTGCTGCTGCTACTGCTGATGGAGTTGAACACATCCTCCACGCTGTGCTGGCTGGACTGGGGGGCGTCCAGGAGAAACCTGGAGGAACCAAGCTCTGTTCTTCAGACTAGCTCACCGACAAGATCTCACTACTTTCTTTCTTCAGAATGAGAAGCTCTTGTTTCTCCTTTTTACTGGATTTATGTTCACCTGCATCTGCTCTGATGGGATCTGGAGCTTCTACAGTAGAAACTCTCTCACTGCTGAGGGCATGATCTTAAGAAAAACATATAGGAATACTTTTGGTTGCAGTAAGAAGCATGTTTTAATAGAGATGTGTGAGTGTGATAACTGTGATATAAAGGTTTATATTCACACGGTCCTATTAAAAACATCTAAATTGGTTCTTCTTTGGTATCTGTCCAAGAATCTTTTGAAGCAACTTTTTTTAAAATAATCTAGATAGACAGTCTGAAGAGACCTTGGTTAATACATTAGCATGAAGACTTCATTTAAATTTCAGGCCATTTCTTTCATATACGCGAGCAGTAGCTTGTGGGTGTGTACTGGGTGAAGATGCAGGGAAATACCTCTGACTCAAATGAACCACACCAGTCAGAGGTACAGAGAGGTACGGCAGAGACTTACTGAGCAGGTAGGGGTACTAACACTTCCAAAGAATCAGAAACTTAAAACTTCATTCACACACACACATATATATATACACACACACACATACACAGTTTCACTGTTCATTCATCACCATTCCTGGTCTCACTGAACTCATACTGTAGCCACAAAGATGAAGAACATGTATGTGATATACAGTGATCTACTTGAGCAGCTACATAATTAATGATATGTTCGCCTGCTGTCATTTTCCATTTTGCTATAAAGGTCATCAAAGGGGGTTGGGTGTCATATACTGTGATAAGTGTCAGTGGACAGCATTACTCAGTTAACACAGTGTGTATCCCACCCACAGGCCTGGCGGTACATGAGACCCCCGCTGTCTCGCAATGTGACCATACTTAACCTCATCTGAGCGACATGTGTCAGGTTTCCTTTTGGTGATGGGTAGGGGGTGTATTTATGGGGGTGGATATATGGTTTGGGCTGCTTTGCTGCAGCAGGGCCTTGCAAGCCCTTCAGCATCGAATCCTCTACCAATTCTTTATTGAATCAGAGGGTCTTCTGAGACCAGCTTTTAGAGCATAGGGTGTCCTGACTGATTCCTAGCCTTTTTTTAACATTAAGCATGTGAGTATTCCTGGATCATTGAATTGTGTGATGAATAGTGAGCAAAGGATAACTGGTCGTAAAGGGTGTGGACTTCCCTCCCTAGCAATTATGCTTCATTCAAGCTTATTTGTTCATTCATATTTTACTTAGCTTTATGTTTAGTACTCACTCAGCCCACCATGCACGCCATAGAACGGTCCAGTGGAAGGTAGGCAAACAGTGGGGAAGACAGAAGTTCACAAAAGCTTTTAAAACATGTGTACAGAGTTTGATTATCTTGCAGGTGGGGTTTGAGCTCCACAGTTTAGAAGCATAAACACTTAATCATCCACCTTTTCTTTAATTCACGCAGGGGGTTTGCAGAAGGTCAGAATCAATATATACAATATAGATACAATATATGGACAAAAGCATTGAGAGACCTACTCATTTGTTGTTTCTTCTGAAATCAAGGCTTTTGTTGGAGTAACTGTCTCTACTGTCCAGGAAAGAAGGCTTTCTAGTAGATTTTGGAGCATTGCTGAGTGAGTGAGTATTTGATTGTATATTAGTAAGTCCATTATGTCGATTGATCACCATACCCCCTCATCCCCAACTCTCCAACATCACCCCAAAAATACTGGATAGAACACCATCCATAATTCCAGAGAACACAGTTCCACTGGTCTACAGCTCAATGGGTTGATGTTGATCTGCTCCTGAAAGAACTTGTTAGCAATGTGTCAGCAATGGGTGCAAAGTAAATTCAAACTAAATGCATTCAAGTGTCCACTAACATTTGGAAACTTAGTGTATAAGATTTGGGGAAGCCATTAAGAACTAAGAAATAAATTTAAAACTGTTGAAATGCTCATGTTGCAAGATGTAGAGGATACATTGTCCTCCAGGATGGCCCAGTAAAAATATCAGTCTACTGATTTCTACAATTCTACTTTAGGTTCTGGTCTTTTTGTTTGCATCACTCTGGGATAGCAAATGATTAACCTTAGAAATATTTTTCAAATAAAAAGTGGTGGTAGTGACTACATTGGCAGCAGTAAAACATAGCTCTGAATCTAAAACTATTTGATATATGAAGGAAAAGGCTGTTCTCAAGTTTGTACCCCATATAACTGAAGACAATGTTTGGTCATCCATTGAGCAAAATCTGGTCAGTTTTGTGATTTCCAAAAGAAATGGAATGGTATAGTTATATATCATCAGCATAGCTATGCAAACTGGTGTCATGTATCCAGGCAACATTACAATCCTGGTGCAAAAACAAGAGCAAAATCAAACCATGTGGGACTACCTTAAAAAGCCAATGTCCTGCCGACGGCCCAAAAGTGAAACTTTATTTACCAGAGAATAGCCCCACCAGTTTGTACTGAAGTCTCTGAGTAATACACCTTAGTGTGGAATAAGCCTTTTTGTGTTAAGGGGATAATGTGACAAATTATGCATCTTTACTGTCCATAACATGGCACAAAAGTAAGAACCCTACATGCTATGACTAAAACCCGAACATAAAACACCTTCCTCTAAGTGAAATGTGTCCATGACGTGTTCATAATCTACAGTGCCATCATTCAGATAACCATCTATGCTCTGATGTACTCATCTCACAAATGGGTACATCTCTCAATTTTTTAAGACTCTTAACCAGCTTTTTTCCTCTCTGTCTACTCATCTCAGAAGTTCATGGACCATAGGAACTGCTCCTATTGATTAAACATGTCTGGATTATTATAAATCATGGATGTTTTTTTCAAAGATCTCTATGAAAATACCTGCTAAGGGAATCACTATGAAAATAAAAGTGAACTGCCATCATGACAGGAATCCTAGCATCATGGCATGTGTGGTTGTTACTTTTGTGCCATGGTATGTTATGTTCTGGGGCTGCTTTGCTTCATCTGGCACAGGGTGTCTTAAATCTGCACAGGGTACAATGAAATCTCAAGACTAGGTCTTAGGACAAGACTAAGACTGGTCTCAGTTAGAGGTCATGGGTTTTGCAACAGGATAATGATCCAAAACACACAGCTAAAAACACTCAAGAATGGCTAGGAGGAAAACATTGGACTTTTCTGAAGAGTCCTGACCTAAATCCTATTGAGCATCTTTGGAAGGAGCTGAAACATGCCATCTGGAAACGGCACCCTTCAAACCTGAGACAACTGGAGCAGTTTGCAGTTTTCCAGTTCATGAGGAGTGGGCCAAACTACCTGCTACAGGAATCTTTTGATTGCAGTAATTGCCTCAAAATATTGTGCAACAAAATATTGAGTTAATGGTACCATCATTTTGTCCAGGCCTGTTTAATGAGATTACTTTTTTAAATAATTCTGTTGAAGCATGGTTCAAAATCAATGTTGGATTTCCATTTGTTCATTTTCATAGAATTTTTATCTATTATTACTTTTGTCAGATTTAAGTTATTTCTGTGGCCATTGTGGGTTTTTCTTTCATTTACTGAGGGGTACCAATCATTTTGTCCATGTGTCTGGATAATGGGAGTTTTGCATATGAAAGTGACAAACCATGAACCTCAAACAATGTTGTTCCTCCTGCAAAAGAAAAAATGACAGAGCTGTAAAACAAGGCAATTTCAAAATCCCACTGTTCAAAACTGTTACATCACAGTCTTGACTTGTCATAGTCAACTCTTAAAGTTGTGTCATTGGGAGAATATGGTGTTGTTGATACTGGAGAGCAGCTCACCTCCAGAGTTTGCTAGTTATTGGATGAGGTTGCTACATGAACCCAGGCCTTGTGCCCATTGTTTTTTTTTCTGCACCGGTGACTTTTGTGTCAGGGAAGTGAGTGGAGGCAAGGCTAAAAGCTAACCGGCTACAGACTCTTTAGCTTGCTTTCAGCACACTGCGCTGAGAAGACACAATGAGAGGACAGCAGTACTATCCGGTAAGACTCTGGAATAATTACATTGGTTGTGTTAAAGTGTTACTGCATTGGTTCTGTGAGCTGAGAACTTGAACTGTTTCAACCACAATGATATCATGCATTTTTTTACATTTCTCTGAATGTTCACAGTATCAAATCATTCATATACCCCTGCGCACTGCGCACTATGTCTCCTCCTTCTTAGAATTCTGAAACTCTTAACTAAGTACACTAAGAAATCTGCATGTGTTTTGCATGCTCTGACTCTTAGACTACCCTGGCTCTGACCCACCTAACTCAGCTCATGAAAGTGTTTAAAGGCATGATATGAAGCACAGATATGAAGTATGATATCTCAGTGTTCTCTGAGAATTGGCTGAATTCTTCTACTTAATGCTTAGATTACCAATGTTAGATTAGTTACATAGTCACTTAGATAGTAGTTACTGAATAACCCATGCAAATTACTTGATGATACCTCTGAATGTTAATTCTAGTTTTCTAGTAGCATCCCATAACCCAACTTTTGAGACTCTCCAGATAGGAAGTACATTCAACATTCATAGTCAATATAACTTGCAATGTAAAGGTTTTTATTGCCAATAATCCCACCTGGTCGTAGCTCCCCCTAGCACTGACAGTGCTCCCAACACAGGGAAAGGAATTAACACATGTCTCCTCCAATACATGCAAAGCCAGCCTCTTTTCGAACTGCTGACATCACCAGGTTGCAGACATGCTCGGTGGAAAGCATCTGGTCCCACGCTCCACCACAACAGCTTACAGATGCCTGTGCCGGCTGACATTGTTAAAAACTGATGAGGGGAGAGAGCCCCATTGACCCACCTGGAAAGAGCACAGCCAATTGCGTGGACACTTGCAACCCCTGGGTCATAGTGGTAGTGCATTAGATCATTTAAGCCTTTTAAAGAACCACCCACAAGTGATTCTTCTATGTTACTGCACCAAGGAACCCATTTGGCACTCTTATTTATGTATGTATTTATTTATTTATTTATTAAGTTGTTCAGTGTAACTGTGAAAAACACTGAATCGTTTTTTTTAAACACTGCATCGTATTTCAGTTGCCTCTTTTCCAATCTCTCAAATGCCTTTACAAATGCTTCTCCAGCGTGACCGGATGAGATCCGACTTTCCTTTCCTTTGTAAAAAAGCACAACTTTTCTGTTTAACTTCCTGTAAAAAACGATTTCTCATCTAAACTGTCCTGCTTCGGGAGACCGTGAACAGTTTAGAGAAAAGGTGGGTATACTTTTACAACGCCATGAAACAGTAGATGGTTCTCGCACTTTCGCAATGACTCAAAAAGGCCAGAAGACGCATACGCAAGCACTTAAAATGTGGACCAGATCCGTCTTTGACCATTTCTAAATGTGGTTTGAGTGATCCAATCATGATCCGATCGCAATACGTCTTGGGGGTGATTACACCTGGCTTTCCATTCGGACAAATCTGAATCCGAATATGATCCGATCACATAGAATGCTGTTAATGCCAGGTGTCTAAGAGACTCTAAGACTTTTAAAACTACATTCGCTTACTTCTTAAAGTCCCTCTTGAGCACAGTTTATGCAAAATGACCAAATGTTGCTACCAAGCAAAGAAAATGTCAATGAGCATGTAGTGTTTCTTTTGACCATGACAGATCTGACCACTTGAGGCATGGACAATAGACTAGATCCTAAAAGTTCCTGTAAATTGTGCATTGATGCACTTTAGGTGCCCATGACCCTGTTGCCAGTCCATCCAGTTGTACTTCCTTGGAGTATTTTTGGTAGGTACTGACCACTGCATACAAGCAGACCTGCCTGATGTTTTGGAGATGTTCTAACCCAGTTGTCAAGCCATCACAGTATGGCTGTGTCTCAGATTCTTACACTTCTTACACTTCTTATTCTTACACACCCATTTTTCCTGCTTTTAAGACCTTATCACCTTCCAGAACTGACTGTTCACTTTCTGCCTAATAGACCTGTGGCAGATCTCACTGTAGATGAAGATAAACAAAGTTTTTTCACCTGTCATAAGATAAGATAAGATAAGATTATTATTATATTATATTATATATATATATATTAGTCCCGCAGTGGGGAAATTCACAAGTCATGGTACTAATGTTATGGCTGATCAGTGTGTACATATTCTTCTCCTTATTATTATTATTATTATTATTATTATTATTATTATTATTATTATTGCTGTTGAAAGACTAAAAAGCATGTCTTTCAGTATGTCTTAAGACTAAAAGCATGTCTTTTAGTATGTTGCCATTGTCAGTTTTCAGCAATTGACCTCATCACCTCATTTTACCTCATTTGTAATTAGGCCACACTAAAAAAATTCCCTGAGAAGAGGTAAGCTTGAAGTGTACTTAATTTTAGCATGAACAGGAAAACGTCACATTTCCCATGCAGCGGTGCGACTGACAAGTAAGCTGTCACACTATTTCTTTCTATTTCTCTCTCTCTCTCTCTCTCTCTCTCTCTCTCTCTCTCTCTCTCTCTCGTTTTCTCTCTCTCTCTCTCTGAAACCCACACATTACTGAGAATTTCACATTGTGACACCGCTGCAGATTCCTCCAAAACATATCCATTCATACTACTCCACTCTCTCTCTCTCTCTCTCTCTCTCTCTCTCTCTCTCTCTCTTTCGCTCTCTCTCTCGCTCTCTCTCTCGCTCTCTCTCTCACACACACACAAATTGCAGATCATGCAGCCACAGTTCTCAGCAATGCGAATATGCCTTGCCAGTGTTTATGAGCAATTACTGTGGTAACTCACTTTTTGAGTTTACAGTGTCTGCAACCGCAACCTTTAACGTTTTTTTCAGCGTGTGTGTGTGTGTAAATCAAGGCTAGCTGGGTTTTTGCTATCAGGATATAACTATTTTTCAGGATATGTTATATAATAATATATAATTATATATAATATAATAATTATAAAGGGCTACACAGAGCAGAGTGTTTTTTGAGTTAACTCTACTTAGTTTAGTCCACAACTCACATTCTTTCCCAGTTGACATGCCATGCTCACCAGGTTCTGTAAAGGGACCAGAAGGAGTTAACCATGGCCCCATCTGGGTTGTACACTGTCTAAATGGGATCCATGTGAGATTAAGGTGGGCTGTACTGATGGAGCCCAATTCATTTGATAAATGAAACCTCTCAACATATATCCAGTGTCCCTCAACCCTCCCTTTCTGTCTTTCTGCCTTGAATAATAATCAGATGTCCACACGCACACATACATTGATTGATTGTTGGTTGAGCAACGCCGTCTTGCGGGTCTCATAGTGAGTCAGCTTGTGTTGGTTAATGGTCCAGTGCCTAAGTGTTAAACTGTCAGTAGGCTGCAGGTTATACTGCTATTGAGGTTTGCAAAGGTGGCTCTTGAAATTACTTTCAAGTCCCCCTAAACCTTGTCAGTGGTCTCGATCTGCTCTTTGCTTTTCAACTGACATTTCAGTGTGCTTGTACCATATAGTTAATCATAATCACATGATCAGTCAGCAGTGTACGGGCTGGCAGTCATGTTATGAGTTTGCTCATACTTTCTTAATCAGTAACATTATTTAATAATGCTGCCAAATAAAATTCATGCATTGTGTTCTGATAGGTACTGTCTTAGCAAGCTTACGCATGCATGTACACACACTATACTGTATGTCCAAAAGTGACTAAAGTTTCAGGACATCTGGTCATTCATTGTTTCTTCTGAAATCAAGGGTCTTAAAGAAAGCTTCTCCTGTTTTTGCTGGAGTAACTGTCTCCACTGTCCAGGAAAGAATGGTCACAACCTCAACCCTTAAGCCCACACCTGGCATTAGGCAGCATGTTGCCCATTGGTTCATGTTTATCTGCTCCAGAGAGTCCTATTCTATTGGCAGTACTACTCTACAGGTACTAGATATGCCGACACACATTGGTGAATGCTTTAATTAGAAGACATTGTATTTATTGAATAATAAACTAGAGGTAAATGTGCTCTAAGGCCTTATAGGTGTATTCCAAACCATGTACAACACACATATTTTCCATGATTCAAAAGACCAGAGTTTTAACATGGACAGCAAAACTAGGGTACTTTCATTAGCTTTTAGCCAATTTAAATACTGTCTGAAGTCTGAACGCCCCCACTTTTTCTACTGTTCTTGAACATAACCCTAGCAGGACATCAACAACACCTATCATGTAATGTTGAAAGATGGGGTAGCCCTCTTAAAGAGCACAGAGTGAAGAGGTTTATAGTGGAAGACTGAGTCTATGACAGTTTCCCTGAGAGGTTTCAGTCCCAATAGTACAGTTTCAGAGTGTATCACTTCCATACAGCCACAAAAGCCGTTGAGTACAGTATGCAAAACTTGACATTTCCTTTTAAACTGTGGGGGAACCGACAGGAAATTACTGGACCATTCAAACCAGAAACTGTGCTGTACATTGAGTTGAGAGAAATGTACTATTAGGTCCATTTCTGTACATTTGCAGGACCTAAGCAACATTTTTAATCAGCAAAACATTGGGCCATCTCTTGACTCCAAGGGCCTAGAGTTGTGGGTTTCAGTTTGGTGTGCTGTTTCTGGCTACTCCAGTTAAGATAAGATAAGATAAGATAAGATAGTCCTTTATTAGTCCCACAGTGGGGGAAAGTCTCAGTGTCACAGCAGAAAGGGATAGCAAGACACTCAGTTACAAAAATGTAGATAAATAATTTACACTATATACACAATATAAATAAGAATTAAACAAAAAAAAGTTTCCTCCCACCTGCCACACACAATGAATTGGCTAGGCTAAATTGACCCTTAAGTGCAATGGGTGTATGGGTGTGTGTGTGTTACCCTGCTATGTACTGCAACCCTGTCCAGGGAGCACTCCTTCCTTGCACCCAGCAGATAAGCAGGTGAGAAGACGAATGGATGAATGACTTTAGGCCCCTGGTGGCTCAGTGTTTTTAAGTGACTGCTTATGTTATGAATCTCTATATCTACTATATCTATCTTCTTTAAGTAGACATTAGATATAAGTTCTTAGATGAGCAAATGAACTGAACTACACAACTATTAATAGACCTGTGTGGACCCTGCTAAATGGTACTAAATGGTTTCTTTTTCTAGCAAAAGGAAGCATGGTCAGTGACCATGACCTCTATAGCTTTACTAAGGTGCTGTTTCCTGTGAACTACAGCCTTGTAAAACAATTCTCACATCTAACACCATCACAGATATGCCACAGGTATATGCACAGCAGATAAAGGAAAAAATGTAGTGGCCAGATTAGACCTCACAGGTTGGATCTCAGTTTGCTTTTTATTTCCGAGAAACACTTTTATTTGATGTGAACACACAACTTCAGCAGTTATTTTTGGTTTTCTGTAATCTTCATTGTTTGTGTTACTGAATGCACTAAAAAAAAAAAAAATAATCATTAAATATATTATTAATTAAATGATTAATTGTATTTGTAGGCAGACATTGTGAAATTGAATAACATGCAGTACCAAAAATATGCTAGAGTAAAGGCAGTAGAGCAAAAAGCCTGTAGTACAAAAGAATACCATACTAATGGCAGGAACAGGTGTTCTGCATTCTTCTTGCATTGCTAATACTGCCATCTATTCTAATAGCATAAAGATAATGGCATCATCTTGAGATCTTAAAGTAATAAAACTTTATTTACTTAACAATGACAGAATTATTTTGAGATGTGCAAATAATGAATGTGCAGAGGCCTATTGGCATGCATGGGTACAGCACACCTAGTTAATAAACATTTACATTATGTAGCAATTTCACCTTAAAATAGCAGCTTCAGAATAATGTTGATGCTCCACTGACTGTAACAGGGAGAATGGCTTCTCCATCATTTCCACTCCAGGCTGGGACGCTACTGCACTATGGTTTTTAGGTGTAGCTGCTCGAGATCTCTCTCCAGAACGGCATATTGCTGCATAACCTGAGTCATATTTGTGAGAATCCCTGCAATGTTACTCTACCACCTCAGTCCTCATGCTTCTTTACCTTCAGATGTTGCTTTGTAGGTTCTGTTTTCAGATTGTCAACAAATGCATGTGAACAGCTATCATGTGCATTTGGTGAGGGTGCTTAAAGTGTTATTTGTTTTACAACAGTGGTGTAATAATGCTTCTTTAACATACCATCAAATTACTATAAACCTATAGGCAAATTAAATGAAATCTCTACCATAAAGAAATTGAGCAAATAAAATATGTGAATTCATGGCCTTGAATGATTAACTGTTAACAGTTACTGCCAATCAGCGATAACATCAAAACACCTATGAAGGTGTTCTGTGGTCTTTGGCACCAAGGTGTTAACAGCAGATCCTTTAAGCCCTGTAAGTTGTGAGGTTGGACCTCCATAAATCACATAAATGAGCCATGAGCAACCCATGACCCTGTGTGCAGTTCACTGGTTGGCCTTCCTTGGAGCACTTTTGGCAGGTACTGACCACTGCATATTGGAAACACCCCACAAAACCTATCTGATCGTAGACCCATTATATGTGCCCTGATCACTGAAGTAAAAACATTGATTATCTTCATATACAGTGGCATCTGTCCAGGGGTGGGATATATTAGACAGCAAATGAACATTCGGTTCTGATGTGTACAGAATAAGAATCTGAGCCACTATGACAAGGGACGAACTGTGATGGCTAGAATATTGGGTAACAGCAGGCAGGTCTTGTGGGATTTCTCTAGTATGCAGTGGACAGTACCTACTAAAGGTGCGCCACGAAAGGACGCTCAGTGAATCTGCAACAGGGTAATGGGTTGCCCAAGGCTTGCTGAGGTGATCCATAGAGGCCCCCTTAAAGGATTGTTGGCAGATACCACAGGATGCCTTCAAATGTCTTGTGGAATCTATGCCTTGATTGGTTGAATCCGTTATGGCGGCACAAGGGGGGCCTATTCAATATTAGACAGATGGTGTTAATGTTAGAGTCAATGGTGTATATCCCACGCCATGATAGGTGACATTGTAATGAAGGAATCAATGTTATTAATCAGTCAGTGGTTTTAATTTTTAGTTGCTTAGTGTACCCTAACAGTAAATCAAGAGAACAGTCAGTAGGTAATGTGGTTACTTCCGCTTCTATAGAAGGATTCTGTGGTTTCAGATAGAGATAAAGATCATTCTAAAGAATGAGTGTGATCAAAGTTGTGAGATAAGTGTCCATAGCATTAGACGTCATTAGGATGCAATAAATATTTGACCAGACTATAGAGCTCAAAGTGATGTATTAATCCTAAATTGTCCCAGTGGTGTGGTAGAGACTTTTTATTATCTCTGAGCATCAGTCTAAGGTATTGTACTAAAGGTCATCATCTCATGTATGTGTGTTCACACTTTTGGGAGTAGGTATGGGTGTGAGGATTAGGGTGACACTTTGGTAGATCAACAGGGGGATTTCAGATGCGTCTCTGAAGGATGTTGTGTGACAGGTTTCAGTTGTGGCTCAACACCAAACAATCTCTCTATTTTTCCTTTATTGGCTAATTTCCATCTCTTGACATTTTCAAATTGTGGACTGATTGTGTGAGAATGAGTAGGTAGGAAAAAAGTAAGAGAAAGTAAGAACATATTCCATAATGTTGGTGGTGTAAGTAGGTCATCCATATCAGTCACTGTGCTTGTACTGGCTTTAAAATTGATCATAATAATAGCACATGCTAGAAAATGAAAACTGTATGTTTATATATTTATTCATTTATTCATACATTTATTGATCTTGAATCCAGTTTTCAGGCAAGGATTCCAGGATTTAGTTCTCACTTAATTAAATTGTTGATATGACTGAAGTCCAAAGTCCAGAACTGGACATCAAGATACTGAATACTTCTGGCCTTGGGCCTCTACTACCCAGGTTGCCGCCACATCAATACTAAAGATTTAACAAAAAGTTACTAACTATAATATTTTTCTAACTATTAAACTACTCATTTGATGTTTTTTGTTGGTCATAAATAACAACCACTGTCACTGTTTAGTGATTGCCCACCAAATTAAAGCATAAAAAAGAGAACTCTACATAAATCAAGGTTCCAATCAAGTTCCTGCTTCTTGTCTTCTATTTCAGCTGGAATACAAACATCATTGATAATGTTATGATAGAAATTAGTGGAACTAATCACACTTTGCACACTGCAGGTGCACCAAAGTGTTAGTCATTGATTTCGTTTCTCTGCCCTGCTTTGCAAGAGCTTCCTTACAATAGTGAACCGTAAATACACAGTTCTTCCAATCTTGTTTAACCATCATACTGGACTCTTTAGTTGAGCAACAATTTTAACTTAAGCATTAAACTGTGTTGAGGAGGCAGCAGAGCAGAGAAGGTAAGCAAAATGACTTTAAAAGGTATGGATGGGCACCTTTGAAATTTTGCATATCCCCCCCCCCCCCAAAAAAAAAAAAAAAAATAAAATAAATATATATATATATATATATATATATATATATATATATATATATATATATATAGTTGATATAATTATAAATAAAGAAAGGAATAACCTTGGTACAATTTTAAAACAAGACAAGCATTATTTTGTGTGAAAATGTATTACTGGTAATAGGCAACTGCAAATATGGAATCTGGAAGATTTCCTCCCTTTCAATGAACGGC
Organism: Salminus brasiliensis; assembly: GCF_030463535.1. NCBI lineage: Eukaryota > Metazoa > Chordata > Actinopteri > Characiformes > Bryconidae > Salminus > Salminus brasiliensis. Next base: position 5,149,064 of record NC_132888.1, read on the forward strand.
ACAAAATACTTGAAAGTAATAGTTTCCTACGTCCTACGTTTCCTATGTCAGCTGTGCATGTGAATGAGTTAAAGTACAGTCAACTAAGTGTTTGGCATCTAAAAAACAAGAAAAAATATCTATAATAATCTGTTAATTTGTGCTATACATAATTGAAATTGTCTTATTAGCTCAAATGTGACTAAAAACATCTATAATATTAAAATAATCCATATAAAAGCAGTGCAGTTTGTTATAGCTATATGTGCAGATAACATTTTCCGATTGTATGTATTATTTTTATTAATTAATGAACTTTTTTTTTCATCATGTGAATGCATGAACTAGATATGAAATAATTCTGAACTGGGCATCAATAATATCTAGTGAGAGCAACACTTGATCAATAAGATCTCTATACTGCTAATATTATAAATATTGTTGGGAGTCCCAACATCAGCATTTTTTTTCTGAATTTTGTTTGCGGATGATACATCAGACTGTACTTAACTCATAAACATATTATGGCAGGCTGTTTTATCATGAGACCCTCAATCGAACTTGTGAATCATTTAAAAGCTGTATTTTAGTGACAAGACTCCCTACATACATCATGAAACTGTGGGTTTTTACAAATGAATGCACAAAGATAGGCCTATTTTGTTGTCTAAACCATTATTCTATGGCTTACAAAGTGCACGACACACATTTAAAATCTGTGAGCATTTGAGAAATTTCAGCTTGTAACACTGGATGGTTTGAAGGTTGAAGAAAATACAATAATTACATTTACAATGATTAAAAAAGTTAATAGTATAGTGTGTTATAGAGGCTCAACTGACATTCAACTAACATTCAACTGAATGTCTAAATTCAACTGAACTCTATGAAATATCTATTAAATGTAACTCTGTGCCCAACCGTAACCTTAATCTTACCATTGAATCAACCCTAAATCCCAACTCTAAACTTAAACTTAAACAAATTTTAAAATCCTTAGCCTTAAATCTAAATCTAACTCGAAATGAGTATGGTTAAAGTAAGGGTAAGGGTTAGGATTAGGATTAAGGGTTGATGTCAGGGTAAGGGTAAGGTTAAGGTTAGGGTTTGGTGTAAAGTTATATTCAATAGACAGTCATTTACATTCAACTTAGAGTTCAGTTGAATTTAATAGACATCCAGCTGAATGCTAGTTCAAAGTCTCTGAGGCATCTAAAATGGATCCACCATGTAAAGTAATTTCATATATTTTAATACATGGCTCAATCTTTCTTAATGTGAGATACAGGGTCTTGCATAAAGCAACAATGTCAGCTCATACATTCCTACACATCTTTCAAAATCATTCAAAATGCCAGATTAGGTAACACACTAACAATGGCTAAATTGATCAGTTTAGGACCCTCTGGGTCAGAAGGGCCTACAAGTATTTCTCCAAGTACACCTAACAGCAGCCCTTCGATACAATGTAGTAGAATTCATAAGCTGTTGGCCATACTACTCTATGTTTATTGTTCATTCTCACCACGTATTTGAATAATTCATGTATCCACCACACATGTATTTACACGCTACTTCAGTGCTGCCTGCATTAGCCTGGCTAATGCCACTGATACTGCACTCAGGCTATGAGAAGAACTAATGTGTTCCTCCAGATGTCAAGCAGACCAATGAGAGGAAGCTGATGAGTGAGGGGAGGGGTTGGCCAGAGAACAGAGGTAGCCATGTAGCAATGTAGCTCACCTACATTTAGTCCTCCACAGGTCGATGTCATTTCTGGGCAAAGCCACAGTGTATGTGTGTGTGTATCTGTACACTCACCCACATTAGGACATGGCCTGAACCTCGAATGCACTGGTAAGTCTCTTTCTCTCTATCTCTCTCTCTCTTTCTTTCTTTCTTGCTCTCTCTCTCTCTCTCTCTCTCTCTCTCTCTCTCTCTCTCTCTCTCTCTCTCTCTCTCACTGTCTCTCTCTTTTTAGGTCTCTGTCTGACTCTCACAATCTCTCTCTGACTCTGTCTGTCTCTGTCTCTTTCTCTTTCTCCTCCTTGTTAACTGAAAAACATCATAGATTTCAAAAGCTTCCGTGCAGCAAGCTGTCAAATTGATTGTCATACTAGAGCCTTAGCTTGCAGGCCTGGAGAGGATGTGTCATTGCTCAGAGGTTTTCCCCTTTTTACTCATGGGCCTGTCTCTTTATCTCTCTTTCTCTGTCTGGACTTAAAGTGAGCACCTCATTTCAGCAGTTTTGTTTTTCAGTAAAGTCTCCACGATAGCGCCCTGCAAATGACCTTTTAGGAGAACGCCAGGTGCACACATTGTTAGTCACTGTTCAGGAGACCAGCGTAGTGAGGAGCATGGTTCTGATCAGTAATGAATGATTAGTAAGAACTATTTGCAGTCGATTGATGATGGACTATTCGCCTATTTGCATAGGGGTCAGATTGTTATCGGCCTACACTTTAGGAAATACACGGGTGAGTTTCAACTTTTCAACAGTAGGGACTAGTGGATGATCGCATAGAGCATATTTATACTTTTACGTTTCTTTAGTAGCCTTTCCGCAAACTGCTAACTGTTACGCTTTGTCAGTCGACTGTGATGATTGCATTGTGGAACTCTTTACTGACCACAAATCCGTTTCTTAAACTAATGGTTACAGTTAGCGTGCATAGCCAAGAGCTAGAGCTGACTAAGCAAAGGCCTGTGGAATAGCAAACAACGCATTTACAGGCATAGTGGTTTTAATTGCAGCTGAAGATGAGCGCTAGCAGCACATTTTGGATGCATATGATCGAATATTGCTCATAGTATCACTATCACACCTTTGCAAGATAGAGCCGAGAATGTCAACCACGCATAATTATGATCGTTTTTGATTTTTGATTTTTTCTTTTCTTTTTTCGGTTTAATCTCTTTCAACCCCAGAAGTGGTGAGAAACAATTTCTGCAGTCTATAGAAACACCCTATGGGATTTCTCAGGGTTCAGTTTCACCTCCATCAGCAGATACGAGGTATTTATTGAAGAACATAGATTATTATTATTACACATTTCACAGCAAGCCTTATATTTGTTTTGATCTTTCAAAAGTGGCCTTGTTTCTGCCTCGTTCACAAGCCTGTCAAACCCACATATACAAAGACAAGCTTTTTTTCTTATGAATGATTACAAATTATATGAGTTGATTGTTCAGATATGTAAATATACAGTGTTTTGCAGCATATTTAACATTACTCTTACTTTCCATTAGTACTGTGATATCTGGCTTTCCACAGTTACAACATTCTGCATGACACACAACAAATAGACAGGCTTCCCTCCTTGTGAAGTAGCTTTCAAGATGCTAAATCCAAGAAAGAGAGAATAACCAGGGAACCAAGAGCAGGACAGCAATCATAAGTATGGAGTATTATAGTATGGAGTTTAGTTAATATTCCGTAGTTATATGAATGTTTTCTACAGTAAAACATTCAGGATAAACCAAATTTCTAGAGCGATTGATAAACGAAAGTTAAATTAGTAATTGTTTTGGAAATTCTCTGCAACTTAAAATTTACTTGCTGGTTCATCACGGAAAATATTGCCTACGCCTGTACAAGTTCTGAAGTTGCGTTCGGAAGAGAATTGAGAAGAGAAGAGAGTCTGTCAAGCCCAATTCAAACAGGTTTACAATACAGTATATATATATATATATATATATATATATATATATATATATATATAAATTATTTATGTATTTATTTATTTATACCAAGAAAGCTTTTGGGTAAATTGAATCTGATATGTATTCTACATACAATTCAACTTAAGTTAAATTATAAAAGTAGCTTTTTATAAAATATTCATTTGACAAACAAGTTCTGAAAGAGTGACCATGTTTAGTTTTTTTATGTTTACATTCACACAGTTCTCATTAAGCCCAGTATATAGTTTTTTTATCTATACTGTTTTCCACAAAATGTACAATAATTGAACATACTTTTACTATTACTAAATCACATTCACAAGCAAGTACTTTTGTACTTTTAGTCAAAACCTATTTTACTAGGTGTATTTCTGCTTTTACACAAATAGGGAAGTACATGTAGTAGTAGTACCACTACAAAAGTAGTAGTAAAAAGTTGTGCTGACCCTTCTATCTATGTCTCATGCATCACACCACAGCACACCACAAGTAGCTTCATAATTAAAATATTTCTCTTTAGGCTTGTTAAGAAAATGTGATCTTTCTAAATGAAATAAACCAAAAAGGACATATCCATGTTATAAATGTTCTACTATACCTACTACTATATTTTCTATAAGTTGCAAGCTAAGTTAGGTTGCTATCTACCCTTTTGGTGCATGGATGAATTAATAGAAATGATGCATGAGGCAAACGCAATACATGTCAGATGATAGAAATTGAGTAAATGATGATGTTCTGAAGAATCTTTACTTGATGCTTTGGTGATTAATATTCACACACATACAAGAGTTGCTAAGAAGAACAGCAGTCCACAAAAGCTAACTGTAACCACGCATGAAGTCATTAGAACATTTCACATTTGTGGTAAATCTTCTTCTGCAAGTAGTGCAAGCAAATGGCCAAAACTTCTTGTAATTGAGTTAAGTATATCAAATGCACTAAAGTTGCTTAACTGAAACAAAACCATCTGTGATGAAAATTTATAATGGTCTTAATTTCTTCTAAAAGTGAGTATACAAAAATACATCAATTGAATAGAAGAAGTTGCTTATGCTTCCCTTTATGCTAAGAAAAGAATATACAAAATGGTCTGAGGGAAATACACATTATTTATACTTACTTTATGCTCTCTGTGCAGCTCAAGATTGCAGCTACGCCACTACTCCGATATACTGCTATACATTTCTTGCAATATTTGTGCAAGTTTAGGCTATTGAACTTTGCTGAAGACCAAACGTGAGAAGACTTATCATGGGAAACAATACAAAAAATGAGTAATTGATAAGTTATAGCAGTGGGGATCAAAGAGTTAAGTCCATTTGGTTATCAATTCCAGTAATTTGGAAAATGACCTCTATCACTTCACCACATCTACTTTCCACCCAATCTGTCATCATCACAACCAAACTGAGGGGGAGTGATTGCATCATTAATGTACACTTGCACGCATGTTTGGGAGTTGTTAACACATTCTTTCCCCCAAAAAAACAGCTTTCACTGAGATAGGCGCTGAATGTCATTGAAGGTATTGTGATATGAAAAGCATGGCGGACAACCAATCGTACAAATCGCAGGCGAGCTGAGAGTTACTGTCCAAATACTGTGTCAAGAGGGCTACAGCATGTGTTCAGAACCTCAAATGCCACATTAATTAATTTATTTAACCTTATAACCTAAATAAAGTAAATATTACTTACCCAATGTAGTAATACTATGTGTATCGCTACAACTGCAGTACTCATTCACACTGCAGTAATTACTGCTTGTACGTACCACAGCTCTTACCATTATGATGCTTCTGTCTAAACTTTAACTCTTACCCTAATTTGCTTCTGTTCCAGAAGTAGAGCATATGGCACTGCAGCAAGTTCTCCGTAATTCTATGACGTATTGCCCCGTAATCAAACGATGTACCACTCACCACATCACTGTTACTACAGTAGATGTATATCTTAACCAACCTACTGTATCACTTTGATACTGTTGTTGTTGATCAAACAAACTTGGAGCTTTGTCTTATGAGAAGCTGCGTACAGGCATTAGTCACAGTTTCATATTCTAAGGAGGTCTGTGGCTTCAGCTTCAAACTGTAGAGCGAAATTTCAAAGATGATGCAAAATGCGAAAGTTGTTCTCCGGCTGACATGGCTAGACAAGCCGACATACTCCTCCTACAGTCTGCTTTATTCAGATGACACATGTCACAATCTTTGTAAAACGGGCAAGAGATGCCCTTAAACAAGGACAGCAGACTTTCAGAGCGTCTTCTAATATGTTGACTGGCAGAATATGTAGGGTTAAGTTGCTATGACATCAAATTTAGTCTTCGAACTCATCAAAAACAGCCCCGTGTGAAGAGAGATTCAGTGGGATGGATTGAGTGGGATGGCTTTTTCACAGTCATACAGGGAGATAAGCTACATGCACTGACTACAATGTATTGCTTATGATATTTTTAGCCTTAATGACCTAGATTCACCATATCGCGTCGATCTCAGAAGCGTCTTTCCAAATCCTTTCGCTGCAAACTTCTAGGATCACTAACAGCAGAAGATTACATTGGAGAGAACACCTTGATTGATGCATTGCAGATACATAACTTACTTTTATTGTAGACTTACAAATAAAGATGCTTTAGACAATGCCATAGAAGATCCAATCTGGTCTAAGCAAGTTTGTAATGAAGTATGTCAGTGTGAAGAAAGAATCTTCACTTGATGCTTGATGTTTCTTTACAAATGTAAAGGTTCTTCACACTCACATATCTCTGTTACAAACACAGTTCTTTATGAAACCAAAAGTGGTTCTTTGGCAATGGCATTGCCTAAATTGCTGTGATTAATTTAATCCTAAACATAACCTTAAATTTTACTTCAACCAAAACTACAGTATACATAGTCCTAAACCATGCCCTAGTCTTAATCCTATCACTAAGCTCAAAACTGTTGAATTTCACCAATGTGTTTAAAATTTGATCATCTGAAAATAGAGACATGTAGCTATAAAAAAAAGACAAAAAAAAACAACAAAAAAAACCTTCAAAGATTTAAAGTACCTTCGTGATCACCAGATGATGTATAAGGTGATCATGATCATATATATATATATATATATATATATATATATATATATATATATATATATATATATATATATATATATATATATATATATAATTTAGGATTAGCATAATTTGGGATTAGCATTTCTGGAAAATTCTGAAAAACACATTTGTTTAGGTAACTTTGAGCCAATTTTGTTATTATGCTGTTATTTCTTTTAGACTTCAGTATTTTACCTTTAAACTTTACACCCATATCTTGGTGTTGAGTATCTTTTTTTGTAACAAAAATGTCCAATTTTCAGATGCTTCCAATCCTTATCCAGAGTTACTTACATTTTAATCATATTACACAGTTAGGAGAATGTGTAAGGAATCTTGTCCAAGAACCATTACTGGTGTAGAGCTTGCCCTGTTTAGGAATTGAACTCTAGTCCAAGGGTAGGGTTTGTGGAATTTCATGTAGATTGGGTGTTATCACTAAACTACATTAAACCAATACATGCAGTGACAAATGTCTTCAGTCTGGAATACAAAACCAATAACCTCACCTATTTCTTCATTTTCTCCGGTCGTACAAATATGTATATTTATACATAGAATTTCAAAGAGGCCTACTGAAGGCACTCATTTTGCTTTTACAAGTACTTCAAAAACATGACCTGACCTGCTTTAGTGTATGATGCCATCATTGTAATTGTATGTAAATTGGTTAGTATTGATGTGGGTGACAATAAAAGGCGTATTGACTTTGTCGGCTATGGAAAAAGTTTATCATTAAAGCTCAATGTAATCAAAGAAGAGCTAGAAATTGATGTGGCATCAAGAAAGTACGAGAGACAGAGTTGTCTTTTACACCTGTGCCTAATTAGTTTGAAGTAGCCTCAGTATGTTAACACAATTCTTTTAGTTAGGATTTTAAGTTCTTTAACATTAGTTAAAAATAACCATTTAGAGTTTATCTTTGAATAAACTTTAATATGTTATGATAGTTGTCCTAGTAAAGCTTTTTATATAACAATTTCACACACCATTTGTACATTTACATTTACATTTGAGGCATTTAGCAGATGCTCTTTTCCAGAGCGACTTACAAAAGAGCTTCACTATTTACCCAAGAAAAAACTCAGCTAGTTTAAATAAGGTAAAAATTCAAAGATACCTCTAAGTTTGGACTCTACTAAACACAAGTCATTAAGGTGACCACTCTACTACAAGTATTCTCGAAAGAGGTGTTGCATATTTTACAATATAAAACTAAGATAAAGGAAATCATCAATGATCTACTTAGCATTAGTGTTGAAGATTAACAGTGATGTATACAGAAAATAAATGTCTAATGTAATTTTTTAACATTGTGTATCTCACATGCATAGGAGGTTTAACTTTAAACATTTGTAGCTACAGTAAAGTCCAAAGAACCTTTATTTGATGTAAAGTGTCTTAACACTCCAGATCATAATTACAGACATGGTTCTTGCTGGGACTATCATTGCTCAAATAACCAATTAAGCACCTTAACATTTGTACTATACTTTAGTTACAATAAAGCAAAGTCATGGTATGTACTGGTCAGTCACTTAGTCCATTATTTATTAAGTCATGTAAATGCATAAGTGACATACTTCTTGAATTTTACAATTGAGTTTTCATGTAGTCTGACTGGCCATTTTTTGTGTGGTAGTCAATAAGCCACTGGAGTTGTAATCTTAAATTTCAAAGAAATTGTCTAGAAATGCAAGAAAAATAACAGCAATTTTCTAATTGCAAAATTAAAAGTATTAAGTATTGCTGAAGTAACTGTCTCTATTGTCTGGAGAAGAAGACTTTCTACACAATTTTACAAAATTGCTGTGAGGATTTGATTGCATTCTACGACAAGAGTGTTTGTGAGGTCAGTATGTTGGGTAATGATCACCACCCCACCTCACAAATCATCCCCAACTCCAAGTATTGGATGAAGCAGCAGAGAACACAGTTCCACAGTTCAATGCTGGAGGGCTTTATACCCCTCTAGCCTACCCCTTGCATTAGACAGCATGGTGCCAATAGGTTAAAATTCATCTGCTCCAGAAAGTCCTATTATAATGACAGTTCTTCTCTACAAGGAATGTCTGTGTATTTGCACATCAAAGCAAAGACCCATTTAGTAAGCTTTGTAATTACTGATGTAGCTCCTCTTATCTCTCTTTTCCTTCTCATCAGGTTGAATGGAGATTCCCAGCACACGATCTATCCTAAACACCTTCCCCACTGTTCCTCATCCTTTCTCCGTGTTTCTCTTTTTCCTGAAGAAGCTGAGATGATCCGTATTTATAACCCCCACCACTTGCCCTTTTTGCGCCAGACTGAGGCGTTTCTGCGGCAGGGTACCCTTTGTGACACTGTTCTCACGGTTGACGGTCACATCTTCAAAGCTCATGCATTGGTGTTAGCCTGGGCCAGCAAGAACCTTGAGCGCCAGCTAACCAGCCAGAATCCAGGTGCAGGCTATCGCTGCAGTGTAGGTAGCGTTCCTCCACACACTCTTAAGCAAATCCTGGACTTTGTGTACAGTGAGTGGGTGGAGGTCCCTAAAGGGGATCTTCCAGATCTTCTGAGGGGAGCTCAGCATCTGGAGGTCCAGTCACTTGTGGAGCAGTGTCAGGCGCAGATGAGGGTCCTGGAGGGGGTTAAAGATGCAGACCCAAAGCAGAGGCTGTCCCCTGATGTCAGTGTAGGGCATTGTGATTCAAATGCATGCAAGAAAATCCCCTCTTCTGATGAGGCGTCCCCTCTCAGTTCTTCTTTAGATTCTCCACCTGTGACACACTCTGAACCAGAAAGGTCAGGGCATGTCTCAAGTCCATCACCTCCCCCCCCACTGAAGCCCCCCTTGTCCATGGGTGTTCCATCTACTGCAACTTCCAGAGAAGTCATTGTTTCCAGTTTGTCCACGTCGCCAGCTCCAACCCCCACACTCCACTGGCCACCTCTAAACCCCTCCCGCCGGATGGTCCTGAGCTATAGAGACCTCATGGCGGTCCACACATTTCGAGCCTCCCAGCATATGGTGGCATGTTCCTACCCCACGCCCATGTACCCCTTCCTTCACCGCTCTGTCCAGCCCCAGGTGCCCTCCTCCCTGCTGGGCTACTCTGCCCTGGTCCATCCCTACAATCATCTGCTCCGCCCTAGACCTCTGACCCTGGATAGTCCAGTTGTGCCAAGCCTCAAGGGGAAGAACGGTCCTATCAGTACAACACTGGCAGGAGGTGAACAGGACAGAGAAAGGTAAGGTAACAGTTAATGTCAAATGCACTAATTCTACCATTTCCCTTTTTTGCCACATGGTCTAAAATGACTTAGAATCACATTCCCTTCATTGCTGTATGCTAAAAATTAATCATAGGTTTCTCGCCTCCTGCAAAGCTCCATTTAGACGGTAATAGTCGGTAACAGCAACAATGAAAAAATGGAAAATATGAATTTCCTATTAAACAGAATATAATTCAGTGTGAACACCACACAAGATTATAGAGTATACCTGCACAGGGAGCAATGGATTCATACAAACAGATACCTTCATATTTTAATTCTTAAAATAACTTGAAAAAAATGTGATCATAAAAAAATAATACTAAATATTCAGTGTATTCATACATATATCCAAGTATTGTACTGTACAAAAGCCTACTGTTAATGTGAACAGCATAATTTAGTGAAAGAACTGTTTTTACAGATTATTATTAATAAATAGAATTATGGACTGCAAGTATTTAATATTTATTTAATTCCATTGCACTGGTGTATTTTATCACATTGTATTTTGTGGCCAGTTTATAACTGTTAGCCACTGGAGGCTGAGTAGATTTCATTCTGTTTTGTTTCATGTATCACCCTTTTACTGTGGTAAAATCAGCGTAACACAAGGCCCAGAGTGGCTTATTGCTCTGCTAAAAACACCTCGCTAGCCTATTATGAGAATGCTTTGATGCCTCAAAATCTGCCACTGTGCTGCACCTTTACGTATACTGCTCTCAGAAAAGATACTAAGTTGTATTTGACTGAGTACCAATAGTATCACTAGAGTGGCACATTTAGGAGTATATTTCAGTACTTTTAATCAGGTTAAAAAAATATATATAATAATAATAAAAAGAAACTGTACCGTATTCCATATTCCATGCAGTTATTTGTTCAAAGCGTTTTAGGTTTGGTGATGTATTCACTTGTTTAAACCTCTTTAAACTCAATGTGTGCCCACACTTTATTTACTCACGCTTACAAATTTAAAAGTATGCTTAATTGAATTTAAAGCCCAAAGGGTAAATTAGTTAAATATTGTATTTTCAATTGAAGGATATTCAACATACCTATTTATACACATATGAAAATATAAAGTATAAAAAATATATATATTTTGTGTGTTAAAAACATGTATGTCACACAAAAGAACATGTATCTCCAAAACGGCAACTAGTGGACGTCAGTGTAAAAATATTTTATTATGAGTCATTCTGAAGCATTTCTATTGGTCCACTCATCATGAAATGATGAACACAATGTAAAGTACAGCTGTCAGATTCATATTATGACGAAAAGTGAAAAACAGCAAAAATGAAGTTACAAGGTGATGAGATCTGGCAATATGTCTAACTAATAAAAATCTAAAACGAAGATAATGTGCTTAGACAATAAGTATACTACAATAATACTATAAGCCGCGCAACTTAAACTGAGTAATAACTGAGTAATACTTTCTGATTGACTTACCGGCATTCAGTAATCTGCATTATGTGGAAGATACTAGCAAAAGTGATATCCATTGGAATGGATGCCGGGTCTGAATAAATTAAAGGTTGAACCCAAACATAATTGGAAATTGAAGTTGTGTTGAGGTTTTCTTAATATAACTCTAAAGCGATGTTGAAATGTTGCTACTCTTTTGAACATCTATAAAGCAAAATAATGAGTAATATGTAACTAATAGCATATCATAAATTATAATGTATGTCAGAAATGCTACTAATTATTATATTGAAATTGAAATCATGCATTCTAATTAATTGAAGCTCTGTATGTGGGCCCACGCTTCAAATTTCTGCATAGCGTACACCTTCCGTAGTTATGTTACATAAAGTAATTACTCAGTAGCGTGTAGTAGTAGTTGCCGTTAACGCAACTAAACCTTCGAGTCTGAAGGGTTAACATTAGTGGGAATCTTAACGTCAGTGTGTGACAGATCAGTCTTATTGTATCCACCGCGCATAAACATCTTGACTAATATACGTCTTACTTTCCAACATACATTTTTTCCTTAACCACCTCTCCACACCTACACACACACAGTTTTATCACAAGTGCACAGAGTTACCAATCAATTCTGTGCTTTAATTCATGTGTATCATTAAGAATTTGATACATTGTTTTTGGTTATTGCTATTTTTTTAGCAATAGAAATTTTAAATTACCACTGCTGATCAGCCACCCATGCTGAAACCTCACATACGCAGGTGCACTGTACGTCCGTGTGAGCCTTTTGCACTGTACAGCCTACTCGGTTCCTGTCTGAGAAGTGTTATGGAGCAAAAGGGCTAATACTATCTGGATGGAGAAACGGAGGGGAGACCCCTTCATTCTCCCTCATTACTCAAAAAACAAACATGAAAGTCTCTCTTTGTCTCCATTAGAGCCATGGGTGGTGTTTCAGTCTCATTTTTAGCCACTGTCTGCTTCTTACACACACACACACTCCATTCATGCAACAATTTTCTGACACTTTCTGACATCTTAAGGCCAGTTAAAACAACAACAGCACTTCTTCTGCAAGTTGAACTGTCTGTGTAGGTTAGCATGTGGAGTCGATTTGCCTCAGATGTTTCTACTTTCGCTAATGCTCGATTTACCTGCACAGCTGTACTCCCTGTAATGTTCACCGCTACCTAATGTAATGTAACCGCTGCCTATGTACTTTACTTGTGACACACTGAAGTCTCTTTAATCTGTAAGATGGCAACCGGGCACGACTGCCCTCCTGTTCTATTTTGGGAGGAAGAGGAGGAAAGAATCAAACCCGCAGATCTTTTCTCCCTCCTTCTGTAGATGTTAATCTGTGTCCACCTTCATTTTGGCAGAGGAAACCATCGCCTTCTTGCTTCGCTTCCTGTCACACACGCGCACACAAATACACACAAACACACACTTGCACACAGGCACCTTCAAATGCTCCCCCTCCCCACCTTCATGCCTTTTTTCTTTTTAAGACCCACAAAAAGAGGTGATGTAAGATCCCTTGTAAGTGATTTCCCCCCCCCAATTTGAGCTCATTCTGCAGTCTCCTCGTGATCTTTTTTGGAGTGGTTGTGTGATGGGTCGTGCATGTGCATGTGGCCTACGTATGTAAACGTGCCCTGAAGAAATGAATGCAGCTCTTAAAAGGCAGGAAAATTAGATTTTGTGAACATTTATTGGATGTTTTTCATTTTCAGTTCAGATTTATCATATTTGTGACTGTCTAGGTCAATCTAAACCTTCATGGCTTCCTTAGATTTTTTGACTTTCAGGCAAAGTGTAGTGTATAACTGACTTTAGGATACTATCTTATTCACACTAGGTAGGGATATTTCCTGAGTGAGCAACAAAGCCAATTCAAAATGCCATAACTATAAATGTAAATGTGAAGGAGGTGGTCATTAGAAAACATCATTGCTGTCCTGCACAAACCTTGTAACTCATTTTCGCTATTTTTCTCTTACGTAATGTAATTCTGGCTGTTGTTTTTCACATTGTGTCAAAATTTCAGGAACAATCAAAATGCTTCAAAATTACATAATGAAATCTTTTTACATTGACTGAAATTAAGTATATATCGTTGCCATCCAAAGAAAAACATGTATCTCCAAAACAGCAACTTTACAGGAGTAAGAATAATTCATCTTAACTTTCAATGGAAAGTCATTTTTAAGCATGTCTATTGATTAAATTATTCACACAGGGTACAGGGCAGCTACAGGGTCCAAAAATGGAGATACATATTTTTCACTGGACGGCAGCGAGATAACTTAGTAGTAAGATTGAGTAGATGGCAGCACAAGAAAACTGACCAATCGAGGCAGACCTCTGAAGGTGTCTTGTGGTTTCTGGTACCAATATGCTATCAGCAGATTCTTTAAGTCCTATAGGTTGTAAGGTGAGACTTCCATGGATTCCATTAGTGAGTTTTATGTGCCCATGACCCTGCTGCCGGTTTACCAGTTGTCCTTTCTTGGAACACTTTGGGTAGGGACTGACCACTGATGCATACTGGGAACACCCCACAAGAACAGCCAGACATTTTGGAGATGTTCTGACCCAAAAAATAGTACAGTGACTTATATTTCTGTCATGTAACACAGGTAGAGTCTTGCATAAGGCAATTGAATGTTGTCTGCCACAGAGAAGCTGGTGCTGGTGTTATCTACTACACTACCCCAACCACACAGTACAGGACAGTCTCTTGACGTCTCTTGAAGTTTTGTTTTCTTAAAGGTGAAGATAGGAATTAGATTTTATCCTAAACTAGTCATTTCCAATTCCCACCCACTCAAGTTATAGACTCCTCTTCCCATGATTCTACCAGCACGTGGAGGGTGAAGGCTTGCATTTGCTTCGTATGAGACATGTGGAATCAGCCAACCATTGTTTTTTTTTGTTTTTTCTACTTTTCTAACTGCTATTTTACTATAAACTGTTTTATTGCTGGTGGAAAATATTGGCCTAAAGGTTGAGCTTGGGACCAGAAGCTCACTGGTTCGTTCCCCTGAACCGGTAGAAAGTGGGGGTGGAGGGAGTGAAGGACCAAAGGTTAAGGCACTTAACCTTGATTGTGGGCTGAGGTGGTTGCTCACCCCAATTCAGTAGTTCACTGCCATGGATGGGCTGAATACAGAGGTTAAAAACCAGTGTACTGCTGTGTAATGGCTCTAAAATGTGGGGTTTTTTTGCCAGCCAAAATGTACCCCTCTTTGGAGGACCAATTAATTATTTTTTTTAGTAACTGGGGTGGTTGAGTAGAGAGATGATATAAAATACTACACATTTATTTCACAATGAGGTGAAAATATAAGAACAAACATTCAAAGACTACAAAAGGAGAAGATAAGAAGCGAGAAAGAGAGAAACTATGGCTATTTATATATACATACTAAACTATAGCTATTTATAACACTTGCCTTTTATATATATAAATAATGTGTGTGAGTGTGTGTGTGTGTGTGTGTGTGTGTGTGTGTGTATGTGTGTGTGTGTGTGTGTGTGTGTGTGTGTGAATATGTGTGAAAAGAAACATCCGGGTCAAGGCACCAGATAAATAGAATAGTTATGGATGTCTAAAGCTTCTCTTAGTGTTGTTTGGATATTCGTTTGGTCTTTTTTAGCTGGTGGACGTTTCACTAATTCTAATGCTGTACTCTCACTGCTGACCAGTCCATTATGACTTCACTTGTTCCAGTGGTGTAAAAGTATAAATCTTATATCTCCAAAATCTTCTTAGCTTCCAATGGAAGTCAGTGTATATATAAAATCTCATATGTTGGAGATTTTCTATTGGTTCATTGATCATGACTTGATTTTGACACAATGTAAAGAACAACAGCTAGATTCACAATATACATTATATAAAAAAGTAAATTGCAGCACAACCGAAGATGCATGTTTTTTGCATGTCAGCGACGATATTCTGTATAATCATCACTAATTACACTAATTTTCTTTGTTTCTTTTGTATTTTTGGTCCCAGTTGTGTGGTAAGTGGTTCTTCTGGCAGCTTGGTGGAGTGAAAGCTGCTCATTGTTTTCTGAAGTTCTTCAGTTAAATGCTCTTAATAACAAAATGTATGCAGAACCGCATGTTTTATCATTTTAGTCACGTAACGGTGTGGTAACTGTTGTGCATGTGTTATCAAAAACAGGCATCAGATCCTAACGGTGCAAAACAGTGCTTTCGAAATGGTGATCATTGTTCACGGAACATCGCTCGCAACCTTTATCATCCTCCAAACTCAGATTTGAGCGACTTCATTTCTAAATGTTCGTGTGAGAGTGGACTCCTCTCTGTTCTCACACTGGTCAGAATTAGCTGTGGTCAGTCATATTCGTTTACAAAGCCAAAGTGTCTCTGAGAGCAGCAACGCAAACCACCTGCACCTGATTAGACAACTCTTATCCGGTGGCCTATGCTGTCACTAATAAGCCTTTACTGAAACGTATCATGTATTTTAGAGTGTTTTTTAGATGTCCAACTATTTTAGTCCAAATGTCTGTAAAGCATGAGTTAGTGTCCAGTGAACTACACTTTTTCTACATTAGCTCTGAGAGACACTCTTGCCTCAATTTGAGAGGCTTAAGAAAACAAGCCTCAGTCAATTGAAAAGGGTTCTTGCAGAGGGAAATGCAGAGGGAAGAGGTTTGTCAAATGCCACATTTAGGTTTTTCTCTTATTCTGTTGTTTCCACAGGAAACCAAACGTTCAGTCAGAAAAAGAGATACTTTGTAGACACTGCAGCAAGCCAGCTGTAGAAAACGCATGGAGACAGACATCCAGGTCGGCACCCTCAGGTAAATTACACACACACACATGCTTGCAAACACACACACACATGCGGTCAGATCCATACTTATTTTCACAGTGACACATTTCTATATTTTTTCTACACCACCTCAGTGGAATTCAAGGGAAGCAATCTTCATAACAATGTGATTAAAGTAACGACCTCCAGCTTATTTCAGTATTGCATTAACCAATCAGAAATTACCACCATTTTTATACATAGGCTCAGAAGTAAGTAGATATTTCATAGCTATTTACTTAGAGTAATTATTTTTAATATTCGAAAGCAAATCCTTTGTAGTCAACGACTGGCTGAAGTCTGGAACCCAAGTACATCATCAAATGCTGGGTTTTCTCTTCCTTTGAGATGACTTTACCAGGCCTTTATTGCAGTCATCTTTAGTTGTTGCATGTTTGTTGCCTTTACTGTCTTCAGTAAGTGAAAAGCTGCTCATTTGGATTGAGGTCAGGGAATATGACTCTGCCATTTGAGAACATTCAATTGCATTGCTTTAACAAGACCATGGGTAGCTTTTACCTGCACTGTAAAGCATCATCCTATCACAGATGTTAAACAGACAGTATTTCTCTGTACACTTCAGAATTCATCCTGCATCTTCTACCAGTGACCCAATAACAGTGCCTCCACCATGTTTATACTGCTATACTGAACCATTAAGCCTTCCCTTCACTGGAACTATGCTTGCTATTGTGCCTGGTGATGTAAGATTTGCATGCAGCTACTCAGCCATGGAAACCCATGCAATGAAGCTCCCAGTGCACAGTTGTTGTCCTAATGTTAACTAATGTCAGAGAAGGTTTGGAACTCAGTCATTGAGTCGGCAGAGCGTTGATGACTTTTATGCAGTATGAACCTCATCACTCGATGACCCCACTGTAACTTTTTACGTGGTCTGAGAATTGGTGGCGGAGTTGCTGTGGTTTTTAAACCCCTCATTTTTTAATAACACCGCTCACAGCTGATGGAGAAGGATCTAGGAGGGAAGAAATTTCACCAGCTGATTTGTTGTTGTTGCATTGGTACATACAGAACCACGCTGGAGTTCAGTGAGCGCTTTAGACCCTTTTGTTCTTTCACTAATGTGTGTAAGAAAGGCTGAGTGCAGACTGCAGAATTCAACGATTGTGAGCTGTGTCCCAATACTTTTGTCCTAATAGTGTACATAGATAGATAGATAGATAGATAGATAGATAGATAAATAGATAGATAGATAGATAGACAGATAGATAGATAGATAGATAGATAGATAGATAGATAGATAGATAAATAGATAGATAGATAGATAGATATGTAAATAGTTAGAAAGGGAACATTGTGGCTCTCTTGTGGTACATTGGTGCACTGCTGCGGTTGACTGGCAAAAGGAACTGTACAGTACGTTCTGCACTGCATGCTGATTGGCTGTACAGTGCACACTGAAAACATGCAGACGTCACCTTTCATTTTGCGTGTGTTTGAGTTGGAGTGATCATAGTGCATCTGAAACAGCCCTGTTACACTTTTTTAATGCACTAAGTTTTCACTTTCTTTTCACTCTGAAACTTGGGGAAGCAATTAGTCTCTGTCATTGCAGGTTTTTATGCTACACCGTGCAGCATCCTGTGTGTGAGTGTTTGGGGTGATGGGGGCACTGTTAAAAAAAAAAAACAAAAAAAAAAAAAAATCAAGAAAGAAAGAGAGAATGAGAGAGTGCAAGAGGTTGTATGTTTGAAAAATAGGTGACAGGCCACCAAAAGCTTTATGTCATTCTTGCAGCAGCACAACTCGACACAAACTTCCATATGTCCTTAGTTCTCACAAACAGTCTAAACAAAGACAAAAGTGTTAACCACGCTTTTCTTCTTCATCTTTTCAGCTGTATGAGAGAGGATGTGGTGTGTGTGTGTGTGTGTGTGTGTGTGTACACGAAGAGCAGTACAGCAGGTTGCATGTTGAAAGTTGCCACAGGATGTTCTTATCTAAAAATGGGCCCCTTCGCAGCATGATGGCAACGTTGGGATGACACCCTTGGCCTTAAGTTTTTTTTTTCTTTTACATCTCACCCTCCTATCCACTTTTTACACACCATTTGCAATTGGGTATGTGTGAAAAGACAGGAACGATCATGTAAAAACAGGTTTTAAATAGGATTGCATTGCCGCCGCTCTTTCCTAGACTTGGACATTTAGGTGGAACGCAAATGGAGCTTGCGCTCACTCATGCTGAAGCTGAGGGACGTCTCATACAGCTGCTATAATGAGTGATCTACTGTATTTACAGGCACACTGATGGCCTAGCCAAATAAATAGATACATAAATAGACCAGCCAACCACTGCCTGTGAAGAGAAATAGGTCAGTTTAGCATGAAAATTAGTGTCAATGGTGTCTGTTGGTTTACTGACCACAGTGACCTGCTTATCTTCTGCGCACGAAAACAGGCTAAAGTTATTAGATGATATGAACTTTTTTTTGTTTTACTCTCAGTTTGTAATGAAAGCATGACAGAATTATTTAATGCATTTAATAGGACTGTATGCAATGGTATGGATCAATGGACGGATGGAGTGACTGCCTAACTGCCATACAAGGCACAAGTATTGAGACAACTGCTCATTTATTAAAAAAAGAGTTGATCCTGCTCTTATTGGAATAATTGTCTCAACTGTCCAGGGATAAAGGCTTTCTGCTAGATTTTGAAGGCACATTGCTGAAGGTTTTGATTACATTCAGTGATGAGTGAGGTCAGGATGTTGGATGATCACCACCCTACCCCACCTGATCCCAAAATTACTGGAAAGTACTGGAGAACCATCCATTATTCCAGAAAACACAGTTTTTCCACTGCTCCACAGCTCACAGCTGGGGGGGGCTTTATACCCCTTTAGGCGGCATGAAGGTCCTACTCTATTGGCAGTATGTGTGTGTGCATTTGCACATCTTTGTCAGGAATGGGTGAAACTGAAAGTAGCTGAATGCATTCACGACAAGGGGTGTCCACAAACATTTGTAGACAGTTTTTAGACAGTGTAGCTGTTACAGAAGTTGGCATATCAATATACATGAGTATGGATGTTGGGCCAAAATCCTGAAACAGCACACACTCTCACTGTGTGAGCTGATGGTGTTAGCTGTGTATTTCTGTAGATTACTTGAGCTATGTGAGAAAACAGAAATGATACATCCAACACGTGACTCAGCTGTACTGAGTTAGTTAAATAGTTTGATCACTTTCTACATTCAAATGGGATCTTCGTTTAAAATCAGCTTATGTTTATATTAAGTTCTATGTAAGTTCTAAGTATCTATCTATCTATCTATCTATCTATCTATCTATCTATCTAACCAATGTGTGTGTATTATCCTTGGGTCATCTGTGACTTTTATATTAAGCTAATGTCATTTCAAGTAGCAGTGACTGGAAAATTACTACAGGTAACTATCAGGTTTCACACCAGGGTAGCAGAGTAAATCAAAGGAGTAAATCCGGTAAATAAATAATCTAACTAAATTAACCCCTTAAATACCCTATGGGCCACCAATGGGCCAAAAGTGTTATTACAAGCTTCTATTACCAGAGAACAGCCCCACCAGTTTGTACAGTCTCTGTAGTTACTGCGTAATACACCTTAATGTGTAATAAGTCTGGATGTGTTAAAGGGTTAAAGAACCAAATCAGATAAATTTATAAAGTCCTAAAACAAAAAGTAGCTTCAACAACACATTTGAGAGTGGAGCATGGACAGGTCAATAGTTCATAATATAAAAAAATAAGCCCCTTTTCTTCTTTGTTATCTCGCTTGAGCTCTGACCTTGAGCCAAAGACGGAAATAGGCCGTGTCAATGTTTGTGTGATGCACATTTTCACACATAGACTGGCCAGGTCTACTGCTTACCTTGTCCTTTGTTGACACCTTTAATTTTCTGAAAACTTTACGTTGCTTTGAAGTGGAGATAACCGTTTCACTGAGCACACAGGTCGACTGCCCACATGTCAGATGCATCTGTAATAGGTAGCTCTTGTGTGTAAGTGTGTATATGAGGTCAGCCTAATGCTTTACCTAAATGTCACAACCTGACACTTTATATATTTTACAGTTATTTATGTAGTTAAAGAAGAATGACTCAATACATGTAACATTAATAACTGTTAGATGTCATTGAAGTTCTAAAAGCTCTATATGACATCTAACAGTTATCAGTGTTACATTTATTGAGTCACATTGAAATTTAATTCAATTAAAATAATTAATTTATGTTATTTGTAATTTATTTACTTATAGCTTTAGTTATTAATTATCAAAAATCACTCCTTCTCTTAATGAAAATTCTCTTCCTTTGCTTAGCAAAGCTTAGCTGCCCAGAACTCCAGCCCACATTTCTTGAGTTATCCCTCCTTTGCCTCACCCCACAGTGAGCCTGGTCCACACTTCAAAAGAGGGTTTTATGAACGATGCTGTAGAAGAAGCATTTTTGGCTTCATAAAGAACTATTTTCGTAAAAGTGAAGTGTGTCAGTTGTATTGAGTTAGTTAAATAGTTTACAGTTTAAATAGTTAAATAGTCACTTTCTACATTCAAATGGGATATTTGATTAAAATCAGCTCATTTTGTTTATATTAAGTTTAGTCTGTTGCCATTGGCTTATACAAGTTTAACCCTTTAAGCAGCCTTAAGGTGTTATTACAAGCAGTAGTAATATGCACTGATGCAGTCTGCACTATCTATCTATCTATCTATCTATCTATAATGTATATATGTATGTATCTATCTATCTATAATATAATGACTTAATATAATGACTATAATTAACAAACATGGGAGTAATCTAATATAAATAATTCACATATTTTTCCTATTTGGATGTTTAGGATTTTTTTCTAAATTATGTAAAGCTAGTCTAACCTGGCAACATTAACTATGAAAGAATATACTGTATTGTTTGTGGATGAAGCATAAATAAGTCGATGTGATTAACTTTTCCTTGTTAATGCTTAAGGTCTTAATCCATTAATTCTGTGATGATTGAACAGACGAACCTAGAACTGCATGTTTACTATTCTCGCTCTCTGTATCTCTTTCTCTATCATTACTAGGTTCAGAGGAATATCATGGGTGTAAGTTCTGCAGGAGAGGTATGAGGGAGAAGAGATCGCTGCGATCACTCAGAAGAGGTCTAGGTGGTGAGAAACCCTATCAGTGCAAACATTGCAGCAAGAGATTCAGCCTGAAACACCAGCTGGACACACATCTCAGAGTACACACAGGTACAGTGCACAACAGTTGGTTCTGGCTTTTAAAATCAAATTAAATGAAATTATCCTTTTAGTGAGCTCCTCAGGATTAGTCTGCACCACTGTTTCTCAGGCCTGGTCCTGAAGCACTCCTGCACCTCACATTTTAGTCCTGTTTTTGGTTTAGTTTAGTTTAGTTCAGCAGTGTAAAGCAGTTTACTCTCCCCGCAAAACCCTCGACTGAAAGACATTTTTAAACAAGTTTTTAAAGCCTCACCATGAGTTCTTTAGAGCCTACCTAAGCCTAGCCCCAAAAAGCACACTCGCGGTCCTGTAGTCCTCATGTCCCTGAGGACCATAAGGCTGTTGTCTTATTTCTCAATCTGCAGATGTAAAAGGTGTTCACAAGTGTCCTTTATCCACCCTTAATAAGCCCTTTGGCAAGAACCACTATAAATCAGACTTAACAGCAGCAGCCTTAATTCCCTTTTATAATTCTTAATTTCCTTAATTCCCTTTTAATAACAACATGTTTGATTATTCAAAGATTAGTGTCCTCAAATCAGAATCAGAATCAGAATCTCTTTATTTCACCAAGTATGTTACACATACAAGGAATTGGTCTTGGTGAGAGCAACACGTATGACAAGTAACAAAAAACACAGAATACAGATTATTTACAGTATTAAACTAAAGGAAAATGACACTAAACAATAAATAGGGTAGGGGATAAATTAAAAAAGCAAAAAGTACTAAAGGTAATAAAGAGCTGATATTTACAGAAAGTAAAGAGCTGATATTTACAGAAAAGAACATCTGTACAGTGTGCAAATAGACATAGTGCAAATAGGCAGAGTGCAAAATAGCTGTTCAGTCCGGTTTGGTACAGTTCAGTTGTATGTTTTGAGGTTTACAGTGGGAGGTGTTCACCTTATATATATATATATATATATATATATGAAGAGAAACCCGATATATGAAGAGAAACCCGAGCCAAATACCTTTTAGGTATTCTAGGACACATTTATAATTGTTGTATAACAATAATCATAATACTACTACCGCTACTACTACTACTACTAATAATAATAATAATAATAATAAGTGACATAATTATTTTCATTCCAATAAATATATATCAGTCTGCCCCCTTGAACAATTTTTAAACCTAGCACTTTCGAGAACCCCTGCACTATAGGTGCGAATGTCACTGACATCATCTGAGTGCAGACCACAGGGCTTATGGCACCTTTTGGGGCTCGGTATTTGTTAGTTTCAGGTTGACCTGTGGCTGAGTTTCATCATTTTGGTTCATGCTAAAGCTTCAATATGCAGTTTTAGAGTTAGTTTTAGTGTTAAATTTAGATTTAGAAAAATATTTAATAGAATTGCGGGTATGGAAAGATTTGACTCATGTTCAATTCTGTTATCGTTAAACTGTTTAAACCATTTAAACCATTAACAGAGTGGAGAGACATTTTCCACTATTGTGTGCCTTAACTCTAGGTGCCAACCTTAAACTAGATTCCACATGCCATGTCTAAAAACTGAATTTCATGGATTAATTAAGATAATTAAGATACTGTTGGTGTAGCCTTAACATTTAATGCATAATAATGAGAGAAGATGTTTGACATATCACATTGCCTTGAACACATCCCACACATACATAAAAGATATTTTTAATTATTGAAATGACATATTCTACAGAAAAATAGATTTTCCATGCAATTGACTTTGTAACTCCTGGTAGAATAAGCATAAAAAAAATAGATTATTTTAGGTTAATTAGTAAAAAAATAGTAAAATAAATAAGTTGAATGTCTGAATCAGGAACCAATGACAGTAAATAATGTGTGGCTATAAAGTAGTCATTTAGTTAATATTTTGTCTATAATTTGTGACTAAATCATACCTCATTATTAACAGTGACCATTTAATATAAATTCATCTTTCAAAGCCGATTTAATAAAGATGAACGCCGGATTCTAGAATAAGCCATGTGTTTAGCCTTTCAGTTTCACAACAGGGAGCCCTAGCTCACATTTGCCGCAACCAATCACCATGTTGTTTGATGTTCAGTTCATTAATGTAATAAGTAATGTCAAGCGTTTGGCAGTGGCGGTGAATGTGTAACCGTACAGTCTGCCTTCAAAGACATGTTTGGTAAAAGCAGGCAACTGTTCTGTCTGAAAGTCCTTGGCCTCGCAGTTGACTTGAGAAGGGCTGCATGTTAAAACTATATTCCCTGCAAAACACATTAACTGCTTTCAGAATATTGCACACTGATGTGAACACACACGGTGCCAGACAGTCTTTAGACTGTCCCAGTCATTCTGATGTATGTAATGATGTGTAGGTTCTGCGCAGTTTCACTGTTTCACTCTTTCACTGTGCAGTTGAGAAGATCCAAATGCTGATTAGCCGTGTGTGCACCATGCATACAGGAAGAAAGCAGTAAATCCTGTCTCATCACACCTGTGTGGTTATTTTACTTACTTGAAAATTACTCTTTCAAGCTCTGTGAGCCGTGAATCCACAGCAGTTTAGTCATTATTTTAAATCAAGACCTTTAAAATATATTAAAAATATTAAAACCTACACTGTAAAAAGTGTGTCATCTATTCAACTAAACAAAATGTATGTGATAACAAGCAGTTAAACTGGGTTTATTCAACTTAACTCAACACTTTGATTCTTTCATCAGAGAAGGATTCATTCAAATTATTTATTTGAGTTGAATAAACCAGTTGAATTGCTTGTTGCCACATTATTCTTTTTTGTTGTTGTTGTTGAACCTCAGTTGAGGCACTTTCTACAGTATATTTTGACTATATATTAAGCAAGGATTAACATAAAATAAGGTTCAGGCTTTTCTGAACACATATAAAAGGTGCATGTATTTGTCACTGTACAGTGTACACTGTACCTCGAAATGTGTCCTCCACATTTAACCCATCTGGTAGTGAACACACACACACACACACACACACCTGTGTGTTAGGGGCAGTGAGTCCATTTGGTCCATTTTATCTGCTCCACTTTTACCATATGGGAGCAGATACAATTGTTTTCTACATACTTTGTTAGTTAGCCTTCTTTCACCCTGTTCTTCAATGCTCAGGACCCCACAGAACTGACCACCAAAGTGCATATATTTTTTGGGTGATGAGTCATCCTCAGCACTGCAGTGACACTGACTGACATAGTGGTGGGGAGTGTGTTAGAAGTGTGTGTTGCATCAGTGGTGCGAGTGAATCAGACAGCAATGCTGCTGGAGTGCTTAAAAACTTCAGAATCACTTCTGCACAGAGAATAGTCCACCAACCAGAAATCCAACAGCATCCTGTGGACAGTGTCCTGTGGGCACTGATGACGGACTAGAGGACTAGATTTTTTCCCCCAATATGCAACCAAATGTTAAAAGGAAAGGGAAAAACAAACTTTTCTGAAATACAAGGTAGTTATGAAAGCTGTCAATTTAATTACAATGTATTTATTATTGTAATTTTATTTCCAGTAGTATCATATCATATTCAGTACTCTACAGCTTTCACAGTCATTTTGGAATCATCCACAGCTCTGGTTATCACTGCCAAACATTTTGAACTAGGATATGCATATTGCTATAGTTAGTTTATAACTAAAATTCCCTTTGCTTTGTTGAAAACTTGATTTTCAGTGGCAATTTTTATCTTCATACTCATGTGGTCAGCTGGAATCTTTTGATGCAATCCTAAAATTAAAGGTACTACAAAGTGTTATTTTAGCAATGCCATAGTTAAGCGACACCTTAACTAGCTTCTTGTGAGTCATTACAAATTAAATTATTAAAAAAATTAAAAGTCACAATGAACACATACTTATTTACTCAATTAGAAACCTAGTAAAATGAGTGACCCTTTTTAGACAGCAATGTAAT
This sequence comes from Salminus brasiliensis, assembly GCF_030463535.1. Classification (NCBI taxonomy): domain Eukaryota; kingdom Metazoa; phylum Chordata; class Actinopteri; order Characiformes; family Bryconidae; genus Salminus; species Salminus brasiliensis. The sequence goes on from NC_132888.1 coordinate 5,174,514, forward strand.
GCCTGCAAGTAATCACCCCATTTTTAAAATGTACCTGTTATCTAATTGCTCACTTGTAACAGCATTTACCGTAACACTGCCCATGTTTTGCGGTACTGCCCAACCCGGGTAGCACCGTTGACTGTTTTCTGTGTGTGCATCGGTTTTAATGGTTTAAAAGAATGGTAAAGATTGGTTCATGGTCTGCCATTTAAAATCCAGCCATATATTGACTCTTTCTTCAGAGTTAACACTGCTAACAAACACAATACACTGTTGCCTTTACTAAACAACCCTGAAATAAACCATTTTTAAGGTTGTAGAGAATCTCCTTGTACATGTCATTTTTATCTAGATAGCATTTCTCTTCTTTTCTCTCTCTCCAGGTGAAAAACCCTTTGAGTGCCGACTCTGTGGTCAGCGTTCACGCGACTATTCAGCTATGATCAAACATCTGCGCACACACGGCGGGGCCACGCCCTACCAATGCACCCTGTGCTTGGAGTTTTGCAGCAGCTTGGCTACCATGCAGAAGCACCTGAAGGGCCACTCCAGCCAGGACTTCCCCCCAAACTGGAGCCTGAGCAGCACCTACCTCTATACCTGCCACACTTAACATCCAGCTCTGCTAAACAAGCCAAGCCTGCTTTTAAAACCAAATATCCAAAACCAGAATATCCATCAAATAAGTTATTTTTTAAAGATATTTTATTATATTATTTTTTACATGATATTATGTGTAAAGATATCAGTCTTTAAATAATCATCAGTGTTTTCCTCACAAGCTTGCATGCTACAGCCACAGTAGCTGGCATAATAAGTATAAGTAGCATGCCATTTACAATGCCGTATGCATGAGCAGGTCAAAGTAGTGAGCTCATCCAACCATCCTTCCCCATCGTTCTCTTTTTTTATATTGTTTTATATTATTATATTTTATATAAAAGTCCCCATTTTATCTGATATTGCATGCCTCTCAGACCATCTCAATTTGTGAGTTTATCACAGCATGTAGGATTTGTTCTCATGCTCTTATTGCTTTTTGTAACAGTGACCTAATGATGTAAAATGGTAGTAACTTACATACCATATTTTTATACATGAGCTATTTTGAGCTATGACTTGTACAGTTAATTAATTAAAGCATTATAACTGCCACCAGCCAAAAAAAAAGTGTCCTGGTTCATCTGAAAAAAAACAAAACAACAAAAAACAAACAAACACAACTGCTTACCTTTCTACTTCACCTGGCTCAGATGACTGGCACCCTCTTGAGGCCGGTTTTGGTAATACACATACTTTCTTCATCTCTACTGGCATCTCTACTGGTGAGTGTTTTGGAGACTGTCATTAAATTAAAGTGTTAGATTGTCTCCAAATCTACTAATTAGTTTATAATAGTTAATCAATATTCACAATGCCATTTATGTACACAGGCAGGCTTGTAGCAGCCCCCAGTTTGTAGCTGTCAGCATGCTAAAATGGTGTGGTCACCCCAGCGGAAGCACAGCAAGTGAGTCATAGCAGTGCAAAGAACAATTAGATTATTCTTTAAGTCTTCCTTTATTACCTAGAACAAAGCGGTCAAGTCAGTCATTTTGCTGTGGTATGCTATTAAAATGTCACGGGATCTTCAAAACTTTACAGCAGTAGGAATAAAACATTTTATTTTTAATGGAATTCAATGTAAAAAGATTTTATTCCAAGTCCTTCTGATACTTCATGTTAGGAACTACCAGATTCAGATTACCAAAAAAAATAATTGAGATACCAGGTTTTTGTGTGACAGCAATGATATACATTGACATACTCAATTAATCATATTCAAATTCAACTTTCTGTATTGTCCAGTTTGAATCCACACTTCTGATTTTCCATTGTCAAGAAATTACATTTCATAATACTGTTTCATAATTATTAGGCAATTATACATAGACTAAGTAGGAATGCATAGTGTAGCGTAGTGCTGCATTAATAGCTAAATCCCTTTTATTAAGTACTGAGGAGTTCTCGTTATTTATTTAGAAGGTCATAGTGGACTGATGATTGCTGGTACTTACTAAACAAGAATGAATGAGTCCCATGTCTTGTGGAGAACTGCATACTAACTATACCTTTTTATTTAAACTACTAATGAACAGCTTTTCTATTAATGACCTCTATTATTATTATTATTTTTTTTATTTATTGATTTATTTATTTTTTATTGCTAATGGTTTGAGGTTTCCTTTAAAGAGACAGGGATACTCACCTTCAAATTTGGCATTTTGCCAGTTTGCACATCAGTCTACATATGGGCATTGTTTAAAATACTAAACTAGAGAACTCTTTTTAGAGTTTAGAGTAAACAGTTGGGAGGGGATCATTTTAAAATGTTACCAATTAATCATTTCTACCATATGATGTAATGTCAATATGATAGATAATGACTGATAATCTCCTTCCTTTCCTAAGAGTAAATGATGATAATGTGTCGTTAACTGAAACACATGGTAATGACAATAGCTGCCTAATTATGTGCTGAAGGACAAATGAAAGTATTAATAAATAAATATAATTGATCAGAAATTTACAGATGGCTTAGCAAGTATTGCCATTATCCTTTGAACTTAAAAAAAAAACTAGTAGAATGTATGTATAGCCCCTTTTGCACATGGTCTTCCCCCTTTATTTAATGTATCATTTAATATAAATAATCCTAATTTAATATAATTATGAGATTAATTGTGAATATGAGATGTCAAAATTCCAGTCAACATGGCCTTCTACCTGCACAAGCCTCACCTGTGAACAGATTTTGACACATGACGGCGAGTCACATCTACAGTCACATCTAGATTACCACCACCAGACTGGAACATTTCTGAGACACATTTGTTTTTACAGTTTTTGTTTTTACACTTTTTTTCTTAGTACAGTTTTTCTGTGCGTGACTGCTTATGCACAAATGTCATGCAGAACGACTCTGTGGTGCTTTTGTTTTTGCAGTTGAGTTCTCAGTTTCAGTGGGAGTACATTTTGTACATGATTCAACGAGATGCCAGATTGTGTTTACCAGAACTTTCATGACAAGTATGAAGGTGTGCAGTCTCACAAACCTCAAACATTACTTGTGAAAGTAGTGGTTGATGTAGTGTATTGGGTAACAACACTGCCTTGCTTGTGGCAGAGTATGGTTTGATTCCCTAGCTGGACAAGCACACCAGACCAAACTAATAAGGGTCCTTGGGCAAGATTTTTCACTCTACATTCTGTGGAGCATGATTCACATGTTAGCCACTCTGGACAAGAGCATTGTTCTGGCCATTGGTGTCTCTCTGGCACCCTGGAAGCAATATACAGAGAGTATGCATACTCAATGCTCTCAATGATGTTTTTTTTTATCAAATTTCTAATCAAACCAATCAGGTGTGATTAAAGCACACATTATAAACTTTAATTTAAGGGTTCAGTCTTAAAATTTCAGGGCACCATAATGTTCAGTACATAGCAATGATAGTTACATTTAAGCTATCATATATCCCTTTTTGTTGCTTATCTCTTGCATGCAATGAACTGCTTGACGGTTGCAATTCATAGACATCACCAGGTGCTGACCATTGTCTCTGGTGATGTTTTGCCAAGGCTCTAATGTAGCCCTCTTCAGCTCTTATTTGTTTTTGGGGCCTTGTTCTCTTTCAGGTTTCTTCATAAGGACAGAATGTTCAATTGGATTCAAATTGGGTGACTGGCAAGTACTTTCCATATGTTACGTTTCCCATTGCAGTATATTTGGGATCATTATCTCAATGTAGGACGAAGAGCCACCAATTGAGTTTGGAGGCTTGAGCAGATAAGATGTTCCTATACAACTCAGAATTCATTGCGCTACTGTGTACCTCAGTTACATCATCAATAAAGATAACTGCACCGGTACCTGTGGCAGCCATAAATGCCCAAGGTATAATGCACCACCACTGTGTTTCACAGGTTAGGTGGTATGCTTTTGATTGTGGGCAGCAGGAACTTTGTCCAGATTTCTGCAGGCTATTCTAAGTATGTTTTGCAAACTGTAATCTGGCCATTCTGTTGTAGTGGTTTGAATCTTGCACTGTAGCCTCTGTATTTTATATATACAGACAATGGATGAATTATTCAGGAAATACACAATATAAAGCCGGTGTGTGTAAGTGCAAACAATATAGAGTACCAGAAGTATGGCAATGAAAAATGTGGTGAACAATGCTGTGGATATAAAGCAGTGTTTATTAATTATCTGAGGAAGGCCGGAACAGCTATAGACTAGTAGAGGATATTACTGGTCAGCTAATTATCAGGGTGATGGCATGAGGGAATGTAATAACATGGCCTTCAAGTGTGAAAAGGCCTGGATCAACTCAGAACAGGAGAGTAGGGCTGGATAATTAATGATTGAAAAGTTTATCTAAAGGATAAAGGATAAAGGTGCACGTATTCGTCACTGTACAGTGTGGACTGTACAGCGAAATGTGTCCTCCGCATTTAACCCATCTAAACCGACATTCAGGACCTCGCCCAGTCTGCTTCATGCACTCAAACACTGAGCCAACTAAGCAACTCAAGCAGCCTAAATAAACGTTCATTAACTGCAATCAAGAAAAAGCGTTCAATGAATTGTGATATTCATTTGAGGTCATATCGCCCAGGACTACAGGAGGGTCTATGTGCTGACCCAATCTGGATTCACATTCACTGAAATGAAATTGTTGTTGTTTGTCCCAAATTGCATATATATATATATATATATATATATATATATATATATATATATATATATATATATGCACACAGTTATGCTTCAGTTATGTAGCAGTCCAACCGTAGTTCCTTAGTGTGCTCAGCTGTGCATGTTGGTGAAACCAAGAAGAACAGCTGCCAGTTCTTATCAGCACCAAGTGCAGTTTCCTTGCCACCTTCACCCTTGACTGGCTCACTGCAGGTTTATGTAAGATTGTTTTGTGATAATGTGCATGCTTGAAACAGCTACCAATAAAGGCAAAGTGTTAGTAGACATATCCACATTGTAGCACACCTCATATGTTTAGCTATCTTCAACTCAAAAACTGCTTTTTTGGTTCGAGTATCTCTTGCTTACAATGCTTTTCAATGTCTGTCTAGCAGAGAGGATGTAGGTGGGGTCACGATTACCAAGGCTTTCATCCTTAACCACAGAAAACTACAGCTACATTCAAACCTTTTTGCTGGTTTAAATGATCTGTATTTTAAACTGTAGAGACTAGTCACAGTGTCATGTTGTTCATTATAGTACTGTACTGTTTACAGCAGTTGCTGCCACCCCCACCCCACAGTGTGACAATCCTTTGTCTTATATGGATGAACAATGAACAAATGAACATTGTATCAAACCGTACTTCTAGATCTTTTCATTTAGATTTGAGCTACACTCAATGACTTTTACGGATGCTTTCATGAAATATTTTCCCCCACATATTTCAGTCAAGCTAGGAACTTTTATTGATATGTATGTATATCTACACATTTCACTCATTTTTATGTAAGAATGTGTTTCAGCATGTGGTTTGGCAGCAACATGTTTTGTTCCAGTGACTAATCTGCCACAAATGAATTCTTTCCTTTAAAATTCACATTTCATTTAATGCCCACAGGTTTCATTTTGACATGTCCTGAACAAGCATGTCCCATAAATAATGTTCCAAGTACAATCTCAGTTGATCTGAAATAGCTTTTCACTGCACACAAGTCTTAAATCTCCAGTTTTTACATTTTTCAACTTTTGACATAATTTGAATCCAGACAATTGTTTTTTTTTGTTTGTTTGTTTGTTTGTTTGTTTCGCTTGTTAGTTTGTTTTTTTAATTGTGCCTTACTTACTTGGAATAAAATCTTTTACAATGATTTCCATTGAATTTTTTGGGGAAAAATTTGAAAAGATTTGAAAGCTTTTTTTACCATTTGGAGAAATTAGGTTTTGGCGTAGCAGCAATGATATGTTTATTAATGATTCTATATGCTGTCTTTCTAGTATATTTATCAGTCTGAGACATATGACATGTACCTATGTTTTTTAATAGACCTAATTAATGTTGTCAATTAATATCGGTCAGCATGGATTAAAGACATCTGATGATAACAATTTAGTTTTTAATAATTTGTGTTACTGGGTTGTGTGTTTTTTTTTTTAAACATCACGTTCCTCATATGTGAATTCATGGATTTATAGAAGCAAATTAAATAATTTATGTTTTAGGCTATATGTCATGATGAATAAAACATAATGTATGTTATTGTGTGTTTAAATCTATAAGAAAAATAAATCATGTGCATTAGGCCATTTTAGCCCAGTTCCTAATAATAATAATAATAATAATAATAAACTCATTTTGACAGTCCCACTTTGCCAATATCCTTTGAAGAGGCCTCATTTAATTTCTGTTAGGTATTTTTTATTTTGTCAAATAGTGCAAAATAATCAAATGAAAACTGTATTATGCTGTTTTCTATTGCATTACACTGACAGTATAATGTGTCAGACAACATAAAGCCAGTTAAATGCCACATCTGGCCTGATGTGGCTTAATAAGCAGATAAAAAGAGCATTATAATAGCAGTAAAGTCCTATACTGAGAGCTTATATAGGAAATGTTTTCTTGCAAGAGCTTACGGAGCCATCATAGTGCTATCATCACATTAGAGAGACTTAAACTGAGTTTATACAAACATATATTAAAGTATTATTATTATTATTATTATTATTATTATTATTATTAAGTATATAATTTTTACTTTAGTGTATTCACTTTTTGCATCTTGCAGAATATTATTTTAATACCACACCACACATTATCTAGATTTATTCTTTTACAAGGTCAAATATTGTTATTTTCCTAATAGTTTGTTTATTATTATGTAGAAACCTTATGAGACCTTATAAGACTACACTTTGGGCAATAATTACAGGCAGCAACCAGTTTAGAAACACTAACAAAACACATTCACACATCCTCTGGCCTATGCATCAGGAGAGCTAATTAGGCTGCTCTCTGTGTACTGGTGGCCTCAAGAGGCTTATAACACTAATAATACAAATGGAAAAAAAAAATGTTGTTTTTACAACTTTTTTTTCTTTGGTCACGTTCTCAATAACAGAACCTTGTTTAACAAAATAGAACAAATTAACATGCATTCAAGTCCAGTTATAAAAATGTGTGTTATGTTTGCTTCACAATTTTTGTCAAGGATCTTCATGATTATCTTATCTTTTTTTTTCTGTTTTTGTGCTCACTGACAATTATGTAGACATTATATACACAAGCACCGATATGTTCAGAGGCCTTTACCCTGGGCAATGACCAAGATTTGATTAAATTAAGCTCTGTCTGAACTCCCTGTCGTCCCTTGACCAGTGGGCTAGCATCTAATTAAGGGGCCCTTAGTCCTCAGTCCCTGTAGGCCAGGAGTTCCCACATCTAACCAGGGATGGCATTGTTACCTTAAAGAAGTAATCTGATTCCTGATTACTGTTTACTCCTTTAAAAACTAAGTAACTTAGTTCCTTTATTGCTTACTTGATTTTAAAAGTAACTAAGTTACATTACAGGTTACATTATAAGTTACATTCTGCAGCTGCCAACAACACCCCCCCCACCGCCCCAACATAAAAATGACAACCAGTTTTACTTCTACCTCATACTGGCCGGCCAACTTCAACTCTCCCCCACTTACTGGTTTTACACCGAAGTCCAGCTTTTATTGTTTGGATGGCGGGGGACCTCCTGCATTAGTTGCAGCTTTCTGCTTTGCACTCCAAATGTTTCTTCAAATTTGACGTTGTGTTTTTGAAGCTAGATAGCACTTTGTCGCCAGCACAGAGTGTACCACAAACTTTGATATTGTCATCTTTAGCTGACACAAACTCAAAATAGTGGCCGCATTTCCAGCTAGAAAATGTACATCTCTCTCTTCCCTCCATTGTTTACGTTTGTGTCGTTGCGTTGTATTGTATGTGAGTTGTCCTCATGCTGCAAACATCACTTAATTGTTGCATAGGCCAGACGTCACTCCCCGAGACGCAAGAAAAATGACAACAACAGTAATGCACATTGACTTGGATAAGTAACTTTAATCTGATGACTGGACTCGAAATAGTAACTCATTAGATTACTCGTTATTGAAAAAGGGGTCAGATTACAGTAATGAGTTACTAACTAAAATGAGGTTGATCTATTTGCTTAAGTTAAGTCATATTCTTAAGGAATAAGTGACTCCAAAAACTGCACCTGCGTATCTTTGAGGTCTTAACTTTCTTTTTTGTTAAAGGGCTACATCAGACAGTCTACGCTCTTAAAAATAAAGGTGCTTCAAATGATTCTTTGACCGATGCCATAGAAGAACCCTTTTTGGTTTCAGTGAAAAACATGTTTATTAAAGAGAAGTGTGTGTAAAGAAGATTTAAATTCATGAAGAACCTTTACATCACATGAAGAATATTTAAAACTTATATTTACCATAAAGGTTCTTCTCTGGCATCACACAAAGAATGCTTGGTAGAACCTTTATTTTTTAAGAGTGTGTATATATATATATATATATATATATATATATATATATATATATATATATATATATATATATATATATATATATATATATTCTTACTGTCACTAGGTTTACAATTATAATTATATAATTATAATTATAAGTTTTGAAGGCTCTGTTCTTCATTTTGAGATTCTATTATATTATGTTTGTTTTGATTCAATCAATGACTTGTCTGTTAAAATGTCAACAGAAAAAAATGGTTTAATTTATGAACATGTTTTTATTTAACATTTTTAGACTGTTAGGCAATGTAAATAAACCCAAGTGTTGATCATTTTCATATCTCAAACAATAAAGAACCCATGTTGTCAATCAGCTTCACAGTATAAAGAAAGCCCATCCCAATGGCATTATTAGCAGCATGTGTACAGGATCACCTCCAAAGCTCTAAGGATTAATTACAACATGGTACCACTAATAAGAAAACATCATTAACCTTTTCCCATGTCTGTCTCGTTAATGAGACACTTTTTTAGATGATGTAACAGTCTGATGTTAAAACTGTCCCAAAAGATCAATACATTCATGTTTGTGCAACTGTTTCAAAATAAACTGTTCTGGCACTCAAAACAGGCCTAGTCTGTATGTCTTGGCTGCAGCATTAACCCAGTGATCAATGACGATAACTAAAGAATAGAACTGCTGACAAACAGCTGAAGTGCTTAAAACAAACAAATTTTGTCAAAACTGCATTGCGTTTAGATCCTACTCCAGTTTGCATTACTCCCTTAAACAGTCTATGGTCCACCAGCAGGCCAAAAGTGTTCTTCTGTTACAAAAGAATAGCCACACCAGTTTGTGCAGAAGTTCATGTTGTTACTGAGTGTGTAAATAGCCTTTCTGAGTTAAGGGGTTAAGGGGTTAAACACCTAAAACACAATTTTACACACAATGGCAACATTACACCTCTCAGTGAAGGGTATATTTACATTTTGCTAAGACGACAATTTCCAATCAATTCACAATACCTACAATCTGAATGTAGATATTTCTACTATGCAAAAACCTGCAGAGAAGAATATACCACAACCACTGCAATAAAATATCAACTTTTCCTGAAGAGGGTATCAAACATTTAAACCTTTTTAAGCTCTTAACTCTTATCAACCTTGTTGTGAATCCAAATGTTTCCTCAAATTTGACGTAGTGCTTTTGAAGCTAGATAGCATTTTGTCGCCAGCACAGATTTGACAACAAACCTTGATATTGTCATCTTTAGCTGACACAAACTCCAAATAGTGGCTGTAAATCACAAGTTTTTTATACGTTTTTAGTCTTTTGTTGTAACATCGACACTGTGAATAACCAATAAATGAGGTTTCTACAGCACCAAACAGGAAGCACCTTACTGTCCACATTCATTTAACCAGGGTCATGTGTCATTCTGTCACTTCTTTTTTTGAACAAACTACTTCACAAACAAACAAGGGCAGCCATGGCCAAAAGATGTTTCTGTTTTAGCTCTAATGTTTAACAGTTTCTCTTCTTGTAGGTTTCCACCAGGAGCCTGATGGGAAATTATGTCATAAAGAATTTTGTTGCAGTTTTCCAAAGATGCTCAGTCTTTGCAGAATCATCTGTAAGTAATGGCAAGTTGTCATTAAAGGGGAGAGAGAATTTAGTGTTTTGTCTGTTCAAGTATGTGGTTAGCCTAAGCTTAAGCCTAAGTACTGTTGGGCACTTGATCAAGGCCCATAACCCTCTCTGATCCAGGAGGATGCCAAAGCAAGGCAGACTCTCTCTGCTCTCTGACCCTAGCTTTCTAACCTAAAGGTACTTATTAATTAAAAAATAAATAAATTGGACCAAAAGTCCACAAGGTCAGAAACATTAAGTCATTTATCTTCAATCAAATCTCAAGTGTGAATTTCAAAGATTAAAATATCCAAAGATTAAAGCAAATAATTCTACAAAGACACTATGGGCCCTATCTTACACCCCACCAACAGGGCACCAATGGGCATAGCGGTCTCGAAATAAGGTGTGTTCAGGTAATTTTCTGGCATATTGCTCTCTTGGCAATGGAAAACACAGAAGCACCACTGACTGAAAACAACCTAGGCAGAAGTCAACAGTCAGACGTTTGTTGCGATCTTGGACTTAGTACATGCCTTTTATGCATTTTGAGCAGCACAAGGTGCACTTTTCTAGTTGTTACACTAGCAAAGACAAGACCCCCAAAAGTCTGCATGTTGTGCAGTTGATGGCTCGCCCAAGATCAAGACCTAAAAAAGGGACCTACATGTTTAAACTGGGTATCCAATCAGCAAGTAGAATTAACCACTGCCCTGTACATGCACAGAAGGCACTCAATGCTTTATATTTGAGTAAATGTTGAATTTCTGATTGTAAATCAAATCTATGTGCAAGGAATTGCATTGTCAAATAGAATAGCAATATTTTGGGAATTTATCAAGTAAGATTCTTCAAAACTGGATGTAAACATACAAGAATTCTGGATCATTATTTCTCAATACTTATGTAGACGGTGGCAATGATTTACTGGTATTAAAAAGCCCAAAGTAGGTCAGGAAAACATTTCCTATTTCATTATATAATTTGTCCAGTTTTGGTAAGCCTGTTCCTACTGTAGCCTCAGCTTTCTGTCCTTGACTGACAAAAGTGAAATCTGACATGGTCTTCTGCTTTTGTAGTCTGGTCAGTCTAGCCTTTCTCATCAATTTTCTCAAATGTTTCCATCTGCAGAACTGCTACAAACTGAATGCTTTTTTCTGCATTTCATCACTCTGAGTAAACTCAAGAGATTGGGGTGCTGACAATCCAATAAGATCAGCAGTTTTAAAAAAATACTCAAACTAGCCAACCTGTCCAACAGTCATGTCATGCTCAAAATCACCTGCTGGCCCATACCTGGATGATTTTATGCATTGCACTGCTGGCACACAATTGACTGATCAGTTACTTGCATGGACGAAAAGGTGTACAGTTCGACCAGTGTTTTGTGTAAGCCTTTTTTCATTTAGAGATCACAGATAAAAATACATTAATTAGTAAAGATCATTAAAAACATTGCCTGGCCATGACAGAAAACACACTTCCTAAATTGATCCTTAAATGGGGCTCAATCTAATGTATTAGTGATGCTTGGGCGTCACGAATGATGTAATTAAGGCAAATTGTTAACATATAAAAGCACATTGCTTTAGCTGCCTGTCTGGTAGGGAGGAGACATGTCTGCTCTCCTTTACATTACTTTTTTGCTGTCTTCACATCTTTTGTCTTTTGTACACAGCAGGTAATAGAATTTGTTTTGTCTATATGTACTCATTTGAAAGCATTTAAAAGCATCATTCGTGGGATTGCTAAACTGTTTGTTGCATATTGTGTTGTGTAGATCAAAGTGCATGCGTTCCAATGGAAAACATATCTTTTTCAATTGACCTGGAGCTCAGTTTGAACCCCTTCTTTATCCCGTCTGGTGCAAAATATCCCATATTTTTCCTTGGACTTTTTATCTACATTTTTTGCCTTTTCTGCAACATGAGTCTTTTGCTTCTTATCATAATGCAACAGAGCCTCCACAAGCCCATGTATTTCATTCTGCTCAGCCTTCCTCTGAATGACCTCATTGGAATTACTGCCATGCTTCCCAAAGTGTTGTCAGACATTGTAACTGAAACCAACAAAATCTATTATCCTCTATGTGTTCTTCAAGGCTTCCTGCTCCATATGTATGCAGGTGCTCTTTTGTTCATCCTGGCAGCCCTGGCTTTTGATCGCTATGTAGCCATCTGCCTGCCACTGCATTACAACTCACTTATGACACCCAGAGTTGTGGTATCTATCATAGGCTTAGTTTGGGGCCTGGACTTTGCCCTAATAGCTTCACTATTCTCCCTTCAGGACAAACTTCCCAGATGCAGAACCCACATTATGAATGTCTTCTGTGATAATCCCTCACTAGTGTCACTTACCTGTGCTAATACTGTGATCAACAATGTTGTTGGCCTGCTCTACACTGCCATCATGCAAATTATAAGTGTTTCCATTCAGGCTTTTTCATATATAAAGATTCTATTGACCTGCTTGGCCACAAGTCGATCTGAGGCAAAGAGCAAAGCCATAAAAACATGTGTGACACAGTTGGTTATTTTCCTCATATTTGAAATTGTTGGGACTTTTAAAATTATCTCGCACAGGTTTACAAATGTCTCCACAGATCTGCAGAAGATTATGGGCATGCTCATTTTTACAGTGTCTCCATTTCTGAATCCAGTAGTTTATGGATTGAACACCAGTGAAGTGCGAAACACTTTCTTAAGGGTTTTACGCAGGAAGATTTTTGCTTAAAAGTCAGTTTACATATGGTGCATATGTGTTTGTGTTTTAATTTGAACATACATTCTCAACAACAAAAATGCTTTAAAGTAAAAATTTACATTTTATTAAAGATCTCAAAAGATCTCACTTATGACACCCAGAGTTGTGGTGTCTATCATTGGCTTAGTTTGGGGCCTGGACTTTGCCCTAATAGCTTCACTATTCTCCCTTCAGGACAAACTTCCCAGATGCAGAATCTTAAATATGTCCATTTTTTATTATATTGTATTTAAACAAGGCTTAATAAACTTCACCTTCAGAAAAATGGTCTTAGAATGCAGTAACAAAGAAATGCAAGATGAATTAAGCCTAAATATTTGTATTAATATTTGTGTAGATTACAAAGCTTGTAATCCTCTGAATGACTTTTATTGCAATTATTATGTATTAGTGTATTTCTACCAATGTATGCGCCAATTGATAAATAGAAAGGTTTATTTAATTAAACATTATATCAGCTCATGTATGATGTAATATTGAGTTCAAATCTGTAATTGAATGCTGTCACTTCCAATTTGTACATTTGTATCATGATTCTCATACTGGGCTACTATTTTGCTGCTTTAATAGTGTTTTTTTTTTTTTTTTTTTTTTTTTTTTCTCCAGCTATGCACATGCAGTAACTCATGATTCCAGTTTTTGATTCTACTTATTTTCATGGTGTCCATATGAAATGTTTCTCAATGTTGTTTCCTCATTTTTAAATAAATTGTGGTAAATGCACTGCACTTAAAAAGTATTTGTGTTTTGATTGCTAAAGTTGGTTAAAGTCTGTTGCATGTAAAAATGAAAATATCCCACTACCCGACTATTTTGACTTAGATGAACATATATGATCATTTTTTAGTTTAGTCTGTTGCCATTGAGAACTACATAGTGATTGTCCCATGCAAGCACATGTCATCAATAGCTCAGACCTCTAACCACTAAGCCACAACTGCCCTAAGTAAACTAATGAAGGAAATAATAACTTTATTTTAAACACGCAAGGTTATTCCCTATCAGCTGGAATTTTGGGTTAAAGCCTGTGACAAATGAAAAAAAATATTGATTGAGGTATAATTATAGATAAAATATAATTAACTGTGACAAAATCTTTTAATTAATTTATTCAAAGTAAAAACTAAACTTATGGTAAAAAAGTTTATGGTGTTTATAATTAATTCATAAGTTAATTTATAATTTTACTTGACTAATGGTAATGGTACCACTAACACAAACAGTGAATCAATAGATGGGCTATAGTGTACTTACACATAGGGTCCAGCCAATCCCCTTCACCCAAAATACTAATCACCCAAATATGGATGAAAGGGATGGGCTGGACCCAATGTGTATGTATAGAGACTACAGGAGAAACACTGTAATTTCCCATAGACTGTTCAGAATGTTTTAGAAGGTATAAAATCACATTTCTCTAAATTCCTTATAAAATATTCAAAATAAACAATACCACTTCTCTACAACAAGACTGGAGCCATTTGTGGGAAGCTGTTATACTGTGAAGATGGAAGGGCTTTACTGTACTGCACCATTTGCATTGGACTGTATGGCAGGTAACATAAAGAGTAAAGCAGACAAAACAGCTCAGAAGTCTTCTCATCACCACTCAAAAAGCAAGGTTACATTAAAGAATTACCAACTCACAGGACAAATAGAGGAGTGAACATTGTGGAGTGGATTTTTTTTCACAATTCATTTTAATGAAAAAATATAGAAGATAGTGTTTGCTCTAAATGTGAACCAATTTGAACCTTTGGTGGTTAAAGTGGACCAGTTAGAGGTGTGCATCCTAGGTGTGTTAAAGGATAGAGAGCAAGAGTCACTAATAGCAGCCCCGGATGCCTTGGGGAGAGTTAGCACCCCAAACCACACTCTGGTGTTAGAACACTGGGTGAGGTCGATGGCATAGCGCTAGCGCTAAGGCCAAAGCTAGTCCACCGGAACACCACACCCACACCACAATAATCTAAATATTCTACTTCAAAGCTCAGTATTAAAAGACCATGATCTAATCTCCTATGAGCTACATCTTAGGCAAAATATTCATTTGTCCGCCCGCCCAAACAGTGCAGAAACTAGAGCAGAAATGGTGGACGACCAAACTAAAGGTGTTCCACTCTGCCTGGAAGGAGAGCCTTAGTGGGTATAGACAGGCACTCATTAAAGCTCGCTCAGCATATTTGGCTCACTGAATTGCAAAAACAATACTAACAGTACTTCTTAGTGAGATTTCTAAACTTAAGTCAGGCACATACTCAACCTCAGATCCCAGTAATGTTTTATGGACTATTTAAATAATAAAATAGAAAATAATAGACAACAAATCCAACCCTCCTTATTAAATCCAAATTCCAATCAGACCCCATCATAGCACTGAGACAGACCTAGTAAAGATTGCAAACCATCTGCTTCTTGCCTCTGATCAAGGCTACATATCTTTATTAGCCCTACTCAACCTCAGTGCAGCCTTAGTGTGATCAACACTATAGATCACACTATTCTCTTAGAAAGGTTAAAGAACATGGTTGGAATCACAGGGACAACTCTATCATGGTTCAAATCATATCTAACCAAACACTATCAGTTTGTAAAGATAAAAGATTGATCTCCAGATTACACAAAAGTGAGATATGTAGTTCTGCAAGGCTCTATTTTAGGACCGCTATTATTTACATTCTACATGTACAATTAAAAGCAGACATGTTATATCAGCCAAACCTGATGATAAATCTAGATTAAAGAAAATTGAGAACTGTGTAAAGGATATAAAACTTTGAATGTCACATAACTTCTTTCTTCTTAACAGTAACAAAACAGAGGTTTTTCTTTTGGGATCCAAATGGGATTTTTCAGCCTGAGAGGTGTTTTGTTGTTTTTTTTTTAAACAATGGACTTGCAGAGTAATCAGCTGGGATTTAGAAGGGGCTTGTCTCATGTAGGAAGTATATAAAACTGCCATGCAAGGTAGAATACGTACTTGATGCACACTTACATGTGTGAACTGTTACATGTCTGAGGCAATGTTCTCCATTATGCTTAATTTCTAGCTAAATATTGTGATCAGAGTATTTGGCATGCAGGCCTCTTCTGGGTAAGCCATCCTCTTACTACTTAATATAAAAAGATTAGATCACACGAATAAACTGTATGATCAGATGTTTCTTTTTGTTCAGAATTGTTGCTTTCTTCCTCCTACTGTAGGTCCTTTTAAACTTGAAGTATAACAAAACACACAATGGAATCTAATTTGTCCATATATACAACTCTCCTGACTTTGGAATCATTGGAAATACCTTCATCTAACATTATTCCTGCATTCATATTTGGAACTCTTACATATTGTCTTATTTTGTTCTTTAACATGACTGTATTGCTAACAATTGTTTTCAACAAGAAACTTCATAAGCCAATGTATATTCTGTTGTTAAATATGCCGGTCAATGATATAATGGGTGCCACTGTCTTTTTTCCTCAGCAGATGTTTAGTATACTGACTCAGAATAGATCAATCACCTACTCTGCTTGTTTTGCGGAAGCCTTTTTTACACATCTGTATGGAACTGCCTTAACTAACATTCTCACTGCTATGGCTTATGACAGATATGTTGCCATTTGTTGTCCATTGAAGTATAACACCTTGATGTCCTCAAATAACCTGTTGAAAATAATCATTCTAATATGGAGTCTTGATGTTACTATGATTAGTATCATTTTTTCACTGAGTTTCCGCAGACACATTTGTGGCACAAAAATTGTTGACATTTTCTGCAATAATCCATCCTTATTGAAGCTCATTTGTGGAGACATAAGGGTTAACAACTATTTTGGGCTTCTAACAACATTTTTACAACAAGGATTTACAGTGCTTACAGTGTTATTCACATATGTCCAAATCTTAATCACAGTTGTCTATAAAAGACAGTCTGAGGCTAAAAGTAAAGCAATTCAGACATGTGGTACACACCTAGTTGTCTTTTTATGCTTTGAGTTCAACTTACTCTTTGCCCTGGTTGCTCACAGATTTGAGTCAACATCTCCAAGCCTTAGAAGAGCTTTAGGTGCATCCATAATGATATTTCCCCCTATTCTTAACCCTCTAATATATGGACTGAAAACCAAGGAAATTAGACAGAATTTAATTTTCTTCTCCAAGAAAAAGGTTTCCCCCAAGAAACAAAAAAAGAAAAGTAGAAATTAAGGTTTATTTATTTTAGCTCCTGTTAGTGATGTTAATATGACTTAAATATATATATATATATATATATATATATATATATATATATATATATATATATATATATATATATATATTATAAGCTGTATTATCAATTTGGACAAAAAAATATTTTCCATGCACACAAAATCGGCTTAAATGTATTTTTTTTATATATAAATAAGGTCACAGTGAACCTTGTAGAGTCAGAATTGTGTATGGTGTTGATCAGCAAAATGAAACATCTAAAGTGATAAAAGTCTAGAAGCTCTGTCACAAAAACATGTGGAAATGGTTACAAATATACTCTACCTGTACTTTTAAGAGTGTAAAAAAACACAGCTTAAAGCCTGTCATTGCATCATTTAGTAGCAGATTCATTAGTTAAAATGAAAGTAAAAGTTAAATGCATTTTTGCCAATGTTTTGTCAATCAATATATTTCTGCAAGTTAATTTTGTTTGTTTCCCATGTACATAAAAAAAAAATAAAACAATGTGGATCTATATATATGAAACTATATGGATTGTAAAACTTCACTGACACCAAGTCCATTTTGGGATGGTCTTTAATAGACGATTGTCCTGTCCAGGGGGCATTCCAGCCTTGTACCCAGTGATGTCAGGTAAGCTCTGGACTCACTGTGACACCGACTAGGAGGAAGCAAATAAGATGAATGAATGGAATGTAATTTGTTATTTGATCTGACCACATTCCATGCAATGAGTAATTAATAAATAATTAATAAAATCCTATTTAAAAAGATGGCCTAATCATTTTAACTTTATAGGTATTTGATTTTACTATTTCACTTTAAAACAAATGTATTGTCATTCCTTCTTAACATGTTGAGATTCTCGAATATAAAGGTTAAAGGATAAAGGATAAAGGTGCACGTATTCGTATATTCGTATATTCGTATTCGAATATGGTGCTACAGTACCATGAAAGAACAGCAGACAATTTTTAACAAGAATTTAAATACAGACAATAGTTTTAACAAAACACTAAATAATTAACTGTACAAAACACTATAATAATAACTATACAAACATTAAGCACAGGACATGGAAACTATTGTACATGTATTTTATTAGTGCTTACAAAAGCATAAATATTCAAGATTACTAATACTAATATGTACACAGGAGTATACATCTACATTATCATAAATTGTTTACAACTCTTTCTTATTTTAAAGATTATATGTTTGCCCAGTTTTACATAGGAAATCTTTATTTTTAATGAAAATACATACTTAATCATTTATATAAATTCAATATAAGGTCCAGCATTTGTATTTAATACTAATACTCATTGGGACACACACTGACACCCTCTCATGCTAAATCATTCTGTGGCTTGTTCTGTCAGTTAAACAAAGATAAAATACAAAACAAGAAATGTTCAATGATTTGATGTTTTGATAACAAATTCATTGGTTGAAAGGTCAAAGTAATAGTTACGTATGCATTAAGCATAATTTAGGCTAGGCATAAGAAAATGAATGTGTGTGGTACGATGTAATTGACTGACCCTAAGACCTTATGACAGGCCCAGAGAGAAAGCTGAACCAGGCAAGTGGACAAATAAATGACATGGTCGATGTTCCTCCTTTATCAAGGCAAATGATATCACCCTCTCAGTTTAAGACATTTTTAGGGAGCTTCTGCTCAATAGGTTCTGTCAAGTAGTCAGATCTCACTTTAAGGTCTAAAATGGCTGTCAGTCAGGGGTAATTGTTTGAAGGGCTGTAGTTGTCTAGGCAGGTACTGGGGAGCTAGGTCAAAATATGTGGTGTTGCTGTGTACAGATGTTTTTCAACAGGACTAGGCTTACTCTGCCCCAGGCCCACACCTGCTTAGGCAGGTCCACTGGGCCATGCAGCTGTGCTGGTTCATTAACACAGCTGACAAGGTACCTGAGTGGTGAACAACTTCAGGCATTCGGTTATGGGTAGTCCTCAGCTTCAGTTGGGGCCCACATACCTCCTGGTGCCTGCCCCCTCCCTGTGAACCTGGCCCAGGGCCAGGGGCATCATGCATGAGCATGGGAGCAGTTGCACACCTAGTTAAACTAGGAGAGGGTGGTGTAACCTTGGTGCATCCAGCAGAGCCCTATCCCTTCCCCTGCTCTTTAAATATTCTTGCCAGCCCACACTAAAATAATTAAATAAATAAACTAAATGAGTGGCTTGGTGCAACATTTAATAAAAAAAAAAAATACTTATCTTATCTTTTGACATGACGGACCACAGCATCCTTATGTCTCGGTTGGAGCAATGTGTTGGTATATAAGACACTGCTTTGGATTGAGATTTTTCTGTCAGTCTTGGTGATCTTGTGTCCTCTTCAGCACCTCTCATATGTGGTTCCCCATGGTTCCATTCTTGGGCCAGTTTTGTTGTCACTCGATCACTCACTTAGTCTTGGTTGCTCACAGATTTTAGACAACATCCCCAATCCTACAAATGATCTTAGGTGCCTCTGTGATGATATCTTCTCCCAACTCCAATGTTCTCCAAGAAGAAGGAGAACTTGTGACAGTACAACTGTAAGAACTTCCCCAGTTCCTGGTTGGTGTACTCGCACTGGCTGTTAGACTGGGGGTGGTACTCAGAGGTGATGCTTACACTCACCCCTAGGTTTTCACAAAATGCCCCCAGACCTGAGAGGTAAACTGGCCCCCGCAATCTGATACGATTTCAAGAAATTCCGGAGGACATGATCTACCAAGGCCTGAGCTGTTTGAACTGCTGAAGGCAATGCAGAGAACAGAATGAAATGGCCACACCCAAAGTGGAACCTTTTGCCGGGGGCCGGGGATGAATGCGCCAAGGCAACGAGACACTCTCGAAGCGGGGCCGGTATATAGATTTTGCGGTGATGTGCACGGTGGTGAGCTTGGTTGATCTCTGTATGCAGGTCCCACTGGATCGCCCCGATAGTTACCGCCGGAGGTAGGATATGCGCCAGAAGCGGGTAAGCAGAGCCCTCCAACCAATGATGCCACTCTCCTAACGCCATCTTAACAGCGAGGAGCTCACCGATCCCCAACTCCATAGTTGCGTTCGGCCCAGTGAGCTTTTTAGAGTAAAAGGCTACAGGGAGGAGCCTGTCGCTGTCCCCATGCCGCTGGGAAAGAACAGCCCCCACACCAGTATTGGAGACATCCACCTCTACAACGAACGTCTTTAGGGGGTTGGGGTGGCGCAACAATGGGGCCAACATGAATGCGTGCTTAAGCACCACAAGGGACTCCTCTGCCTGCAGAGTCCACGTGATGTGTCGGGGACCTCCTTTAAGTAAGGATGTGATGGGCGCTGCTAACCTGCTAAAATCTCGAATGAACCTATGTTTGAAGTTGGCGAACCCCAGAAATCGCTGGACCACCTTAATGGAGCAAGGAGACTACCTGAACCTTGGCCTGGTCCATCTGAACCCCCTGCTCGCTAATGATATACCCCAGGAAAGGGATCTCGGAAACATGGGATATGCATTTCTAGTTAGACTTCTAGAAGGGAACAAAGAGCTTGTAGGTCCTAAACTTCGCCAGGACTAGACGAACCTGATCCACATGCATAGACAGGTTGGGGAAGTAGACCAAAATGTCGTCCAAAAAGGCCACTACAAAGCATCTGAGGTAGTCTTTAGGGACAGTCTTTATGAGGGCCTGGGAGACGGAGGGGGCGTTGGCCAACCTGTACGTATGTTCAACCTGCAGCTGTTCAAGGGCGGACGGGACCAGGGGCATGGGGTGAGGGTAGCACTTCATTAACACGTTCAGGGCGCAATAGTCTATGCATGGACTATGCCCCCTCCCTTTTTCTGGATAAAAAAGAACCCTGATGCTACAGGAGACTTGGACAGAGTTATGTACTCCTCCATCGCCCGCTCTTCTTCCCCCATGACAGGGTAGATCAGAGCCTTGGGCAATGTGGAGCCTTCCACTAAATCTATAGCACAATCAAAGGGGCAATTTTATGTAGTAGTTATTCAATGAAAACATAAGATTTTAATGAAGTCATACATATGACAATTATGGGACATGTCACCCATTTTTTATTTCAAACTGGTCTTCCCAAAATTTCACCAGTATGCAAATTTGGCAACACAGGGGGCTAAACTTGCTGGACTTGGTGTATACAAACATTGCAGGCATGTTGCAAAGCTCCACGCCTCACTATTGTGCCATCTTTTTCTTCACCGGTTCTGAGGTACCAGTGATATTTTAAAAGTAATTAAGATCTAATGCCCTCTCTTTTCTGGTATACTATATTAATGACAATCAGAATGCTTGCTCAAAAAAAACTGAACATCATATTTGACTTGATTCTATGTTAAGTTATGTTATCAATAATGTAATGATTTATACTTTTCAATTTGATAGTGTTGTCCATTTGGACTCTAATTTCCAAAGTAAAATACTACAGGAAAAGATGAAAGTCATCCTGCACCTTATAAACATAGGGCCAATGTAGGGCCCTTCTTTTCACCAATATTCTAACCGACCACTACATTGCAAACTCTTCACAGGGGACATTAGCTAAGCACTTCCCTTTATCAGTTTTCACAGAGTTAGGCCCATATCAACAACTAAGTATTTAAACCAATTTTTTTATATTGCTCTGTTTAGAACACAGCAACTGTTACAATCAATAATGGCTTGACATGGACCCAGCAGCACAGTATAAAGCTATGTTCATGCTCCAACCACTGACTAGTCAGACCTATATTATAAAACTAAACCTACAGTAATATATAATATACTATAATGATATTAGTACATACGTGGAAAAAATTGTTGGTACCCTCGGTTAATAAAAGAAAAACCCACAATGGTCACAGAAATAACTTTAATCTGTTAAAGTTATAAAAATGAAAATGAACAAATGAAAATATGATTTTGAACCATACTTCATGGAACCATGCAACATAATTATTTTTAAAAATAAACTCATTAAACAGACCTGGACAAAAATGATGGTAAATCAAGGTGTATCCACTAATTAGCATCACAGGTGTCTACAATCTTGTAATCGCTCAGTGGGCCTATAGATGGGGCTACAGGTAAATTATAGACAAGCATGTTTAAGGCAAAGGTTATAAGACCATCTCCAAGAAGCTTGATGTTCCTGTGAATACAGTTGCACATATTATTCAGAAATATAAGATCCATGGGACTGTAGCCAACCTCCCTGGACTTGACCACAGGCGGAAAACTGATGACAAATCAAAGAGACGGATAATACGAATGGAACAAAAAAGCACAGAAAAACTTCTCAAGAGATCAGAGGTGAACTTTAAGCTCAAGGAACATCGGTGTCAGATCGCACCACTCGTCATTGTTTGAGCCAAAGTGGACATCATGGGAGATGACCAAGGAGGACACCATTGTTGAATACATAGAAAAGACAGACTTTTATTTGCCAAACGACATGTTGACAAGCCCCAAAGAAGGAGAATGTCCTATAGACAGATGGAACTTTTTGCCAAGGCACATCAGCTTTATGTTCACAGATGGAAAAATGAAAATGTGCAGGGTACAACGAAATCTCAAGACTATCAAGAGATTCCAGAGAGAAACGTGCTGCCCAGTGTCAGAAAGCTTGGTCTCAGTCACAGGTCATGGGTCTTGCAACAGGATAATGACCCAAAACACACAGCTAAAACACACCCAAGAGTGGCTAAGAGGAAAACATTGGAGTATTCTGAAGTGGCCTTCTATGAGCCCTGACCTAAATCCTATTGAGCATCTTTGGAAGGAGCTGAAACATGCCGTCTGGAAAAGGCACCCTTCAAACCTGAGACAACTGGAGCAGTTTGCTCAGTAGTGGGCCAAAATACCTGCTGAGAGGTGCAGAAATCTCATTGACAGTCACAGGAATTGCACCTAAAATATAGATCTAGGGCTCAGCCAACCCCTTAATCCATATTTCTAATCCTATTCACCCAATTTAGTGAATTTAGTGGATGGGCTGTGCCTAATGTGCATGTATTATGTGCAAAGACTACAGTAGACATACTGTAATTTTCGTCTGACTGTTGTTTTAAAGATCTAAAAACACTTTGTCCTTTTTTTCCTAAAATATCCAAAATAAATAATACCCCTTCTCTACAACAAGACTGGAGCCATATTGTGGATGGTGTAACACTGTGAAGTTTGAGACGCTGTACTGTTGTAAACCATTTGTGTTGTACTGTATGGTAGATGAAACAAAAAGTAAACAGCGAGTAACAGCTATGTCAAATCATAGAGAGCCTAGTAAACAGTATTGATATGGGTAATGAGTGAAACTAGCAGTAAGCACAGAAATCCCTCAGTATACTTTGTGTGCTGTAACATCTAGTGACTGGTCATGAGATACAAACGCCTGATAGCAACAGGATAGCGGACCACCGTTGGCCCACTAACGACAAAGCTGGTGGTCCACAGGCATGTGCTCAGTGTTTTCTGAGTGGCCTGCTGGTATTTAAGCATAGTTTAAGACAGAATTTTTCATAACTTGCTTTCCACAAACAATCCTATTTTCTTATGTTTGGAGCTTTTTAGCCTCAGACTTGTTTTGTTGTTTTCAAAGCAATGGTACTGGCAGAGTAATCAGTTGGGATTTAGAGGGGGCTTGCCTCCTGTAGGTGGTGAATAAAACTGCCGTGCAATGCATGGATATTGAACATTGAGGCAATGTTCTCCATTATGCTTCATTTCTAGATAATTATTGTGATTACAGCATTTGGCACAGTGGAAGTATAACAAAGCAAACAATGGAATCCAATTTGTCCATATATACAACTCTCCTGACTTTGGAATCATTGGGAATACCTCCATCTAACATTATTCCTGCATTCATATTTGGAACTCTTACATATTGTCTTATTTTGTTCTTTAACATGACTGTCTTGCTAACAATTGTTTTCAACAGGAAACTTCATAATCCAATGTGTATTCTGTTGTTAAGTATGCCGGTCAATGATATGATGGGTGTCACTGTCTTTTTTCCTCGGCAGGTGTTTAGTATACTGACTCAGAATAGATCAATCACCTACTCTGCTTGTTTTGCAGAAGCCTTTATAACACATCTGTATGTAGGTTGGTTAACTAACATTCTCACTGCTATGGCTTATGACAGGTATGTTGCCATTTGTTGTCCACTGAAATATAACACCTTGATGTCCTCAAATAACTTGTTGAAAATAATCATTATAGTATGGTGTCTTGAAGTTACTGTGATTGGTATAGTGTTTGCCCTGAGTTTTCGCAGACACATTTGTGGCACAAAAATTGTTGACATTTTCTGCAATAATCCATCCTTATTGAAGCTCATTTGTGGGGACATAAGTGTTAACAATTATGTTGGACTCCTTATTACATTTTTAAAACAAGGGTTTACAGTGCTAACTGTGTTATTTACATACATCCAAATATTAATCACAGTTGTCTATAAAAGACAGTCTGATGCTAAAAGTAAAGCAATCCAGACATGTGGTACACACCTAGTTGTCTTTTTATGCTTTGAGTTCAATGTATTTTTTGCCCTGGTTGCTCACAGATTTGAGTCAGCATCCCCAATCCTTAGAAAGGCCTTAGGTACATCCATAATGATATTTCCTCCTATACTCAATCCTCTAATATATGGACTGAAAACAAAGGAAATTCGACGGCATCTAATTTTCTTCTCCAAGATAAAGGTTTTGCCCAAAAAACAGAAAATGTAGTAGGAAATGAAGTCAAAAGGTTTGTTTATTATAGTTACTGGAAGTGATGTTAATGAGACTCAAAAGTGCAAATATTTATATCATGTTTTTTTTTTTTTTTTTTTTTTTATATAAGCTTTTTAATCAGGTTGGACAGTGTGTTTATCTCCATGCACTGATTGTACACAGAATCTGTATAATGTATTAATGTATTTATAAACAAACTCATAGTGATTTAGAGACACTTGTAAAGTCAGAATTGTGCATGGTGTTGATCAGCAAAATAGAACATCTAGTGATTAATGTCTATAAGGTCTGTCACAAAAAAAATGTTTCATGGAATGGTTACAAATATGCTCCACCTGTAACTTTTGAAAGTACAAAAAACACAAATATGTGGAAAATTAATATTAAATTGCAAAAAGCCTTAAAGCCTGCCATGGCAAAAGTAAAAGTTAAATGATTCCCTTTTGTCAATGTTTTCTCAAGCAATATAGTTCTGCATATTTCCCATGTACATGATTTTGGTTGGGGTTTTTTTCTGCCAGTTTAACAAATATAAAATACAACAATATAAATGTTCAATAATGCATTTTTAATGGCTAGCCAGTTTTAGCATAATTTCATAAATTCATTAGTGATTGATTGGCCCTAAGACAAGGCAATTTCACCTAATTATTTTATGTAGGCTCTATACCCCTAATGGAGGGGGGATGCATGTATTTGAAGCATTTACAATATTGAGATGTTTTTTACGTTCATGGAATAAAAGATTTGATGAATCTCTGAAAGATCTGAAATCTGAAAAAAAAATGTTTCCAGCATTTTTAGTGTCTTGGCAGGTATTAGGTAGCCATGTGTATGAAACACCCATGCAGAGCTAAATTGCAGCACAGCTGTGGGCAGTTCTGGAACTTGTGACAGGCTCAAAGAAGAAGCCGCACCAGGCAAGTTGAAAGAAATTACATGGTTAAGGTTCTTCCTTTACCAAGTAAAAATTCACCCGCTCAGTTTAGGACATTTTGGGGAGCTTCTGACTTCCAGCTCCTGTCATCAAGTAGCCAAATCTTACTTCTAGCTCTAAAATGGCTTTCATTGAGTGCTAAGTGTTTGATGGGATATAGTTGTATGGGCAGGTGCTGAGGAGATAGGTCAAAGTATGTGGTGTTGCTGTGTACAAATGTTTTACAACAGGGTCAGGTTTTCTCTGCCCCACACCTGCTTAAGCAGGTCCACTGGGACATGTGGCTGTGCTGGTTACATCAAAACAGCTGACAAGGTACTTGAGTGGTGGGCCACTCCAGGCATTCCAATTACGGGAAGACCTCTGCTTCAGTTGTGGCACCTGGTGCATCCAGCAGAAGCATAGCCACAGAAAGAGATACAGACAGAGAGATGAGGGTTATAGGGAGGAAGTAAAGACAAGGCAAAGGAGGACAAAGGAGTCAAGCAATCCACCACCCATCTCCAACTGCATAGACCTGGAGCTGTGATGTTTCTCTGAGACTCACTTGTCCTCCAGTCAAAAATAGGGCACCCCACCTCTAAGGGAATGTGCTCGCATTCTCCACTACTTTTGATCTATGTCTGCGAAAGGACTCACAGACACAAGCATACTCTGATCAACCCAAAACTGCTGAAAGCACCCAACTAGGTTCAGCTGTCTGTAACCAAGAAAAGGACCACACACACAAACTGGCAAGTGAAACAGCACTTCCACCTCCTCCTACCACAATGGCCCTACGCAGTATTTGCACAGTCTTCCTGATAAAGTGCTCATTAAGTATATGCTGGATGATTCAGAAGGCAAAACATTGTAACCTGCTTGTTAACTGTAGCTATGGTTTCTGCTTTGGATGTGTTTGCTGTTCAGTTGTTGTAAGGCACTCTTGACACAAACTCTGGGGGCATAATCAGTTAGGGTGCCAATGTTGCCAAAAACATCTGTACACAGCTCTTCAGCTGTTGCATACATGTTTTATTCTGCATGACCATGATGTTCCTCTTTTGAGTCAGGCCTAAGCTGCATTGCTGCATTGGTGTCCCATCTGTTCCTTCAGTGCAATGGTCAGCATTAGCTAATTTTTATTCCAATCCCTTGCTTGTTTGTTGTCTTTCAAAGCCAAGGTCCCACATGTGGCGGGGCATCCAGGCCAACACCAACTACAAAACCCCATCACCTGTTCTGATGCGCTGAACAACTACACCTCTTCCAAATAAACATGTACTGTACACCGCACACATGTTTGGAAAACGAAGCCTGCTGGGCCTCAGTCAGGATAGGCAACAACATCGCCAGTACCACCAAACTGAGAAATAGCTTTGTTCTACAAGCAGTCAGACCGTTAAACTTACAGAGACTGGACTAAAATTTAGGTCAGGGCTCATAGAAGGTCACTTTTTTACTTGTTTTTAGCCGTGTGTTTTGGGTCATTATCCTGTTGCAAGACCCATGACCGGTGACTGAGACCAAGCTTTCTGACACTAGGCAGCACATTTCTTTCTAGAATCCCTTGATAGTCTTGAGATTTCATTGTACCCTGCACAGATTCAAGACACCCTGTGCCAGATGCAGCAAAGCAGCCCCAGAACATAACAGAGCCTTCTCCATTTTTCACGGTAGAGACAGTGTTCTTTTCTCGATATGCTTCATTTTTCCATCTGAGGACATAGAGCTGATGTGCCTTGGCAAGATGTTCCATCTTTGTCTCATCTGTCCATAGGACATTCTCCCAGTCTGGCTTTTTTATGATTTGTTTTCAACAATTTATATTCAATTCCTCTTTGGTTGTCTCCCATGAAGTCCACTTTGGCTCAAACAACAATGGATGTTGCGATCTGACACTGATGTTCCTTGAGCTTGAAGTTCAGCTTTAATCTCTTTAGAAGTTTTTCTGGGCTCTTTTGTTACCATTCGTATTCTCCATCTCTTTGATTTGTCATCAATTTTCCTCCTGAGGCCACATCCAGAGAGGTTAGCTACAGTCCAATGGATCTTATATTTCTGAATAATATGTGCAACTGTAGTCAGAGGAACATCAAGCTGCTTGGAGATGGTCTTATAACCTTTACCTTTAACATGCTTGTCTATATTTTTTTAATCTCTTGAGGCAACTCTTTTCTTCACTTTCTCTGGTCCATGCTGAGTGTGGTACACACCATGTCACCAAACAGCACAGTGACTACCTGTAGCCCTATATATAGGCCCACTGACTGTTTACAAGATCGTAGATACCTGTGGTGCTAATTTGTGGACATGCCTTAATTTAACATGTCTCTTTGGTCACATTATTTTTAGGGGTACCATCATTTCTCTCCAGGCCTGTTTAATGAGTTTACTTTTTAAAATAATTATGTTAAAGCACGTTAACTCAGCAATGAGTTATATTTTGTGTATTTATTGTGTTGTCTTTCTAGTTTCCAGTTGTCACCCATGTCTGCACGTTGCACTTTCTGCAGTCTGTCGTGTACTGTATTATTTTGTTCTCAGTTTGTTCAACGTTACACCTTTGTTCAGGGAAAAATGCAGTGTGTACTTGTACAGAGCTGAAATGACAATGAAAGCAACTTGATTTGACTTGACCAATATATTCAGGTTTAACAAATACAGTAAAAGTTAGTCCAAAATATGTTTCTTCATGTTAGCAACTAAAAGAATGTATAATCATAGAAACAATCAATGTAATGATTAAAAAAAAACACCATAACACATGTGAATATACTGAAGACAATGTTACAATGTCTCCAAGGTCTTCACCACTCACCCCAACCAGAAACCATGGATGACTGCAGAGGTTTGCATGCTGCTGAGAAACTGTGACAAGGTCTTCATGTAAGTCGATAAGGCAGACCACAGAACAGCCAGAACTCTCCTGGTTATCAGAAAGGTGAAGCGCACCTACACAAAGAAAATCCACAATCATTATCAAGACACAGCAGGCACAGGTGCATGTGGCAGGGCATCCAGGCTGTCACCAACTACAAAACACCATCACCTGGACAACTGCTATGCTCGGTTTGATGCACAAAACTGCACATCAGCAAGGATGACCACATCTCTTCCAGATGAACAGGCACTGTACCTGTCCAAATGAGGAAAACTCTGCTCAGAGTGAACCCACAAAAAGCACCTGGACCAGATACCATTCCTGGCAGAGTGCTCAGAGAATGTGCAGAACAGCTAGCAGATGTTTTTACAGACATCTTACAACATCTCTCACAACACAATTGTCCCAACAGGCTTCAAGACCACCACCATCATCATCCCTGTGCCAAAGAAGTCCCCAGTGTCCTGCCTCAACAACTACATCTGTGCAGTTTCTCATCCCAACTTTTCAACAGATGATGCCATTACTACCACACTCCACCTGGCTCTCACCCACCTGGACAATAAAGACAACCATGTCAGAATGCTTTTCATAGACTTCAGTTCAGCATCCATCCTCCCTGATGCACCTGATCTGAAAACTAAGCCTACTGGGCCTCAGTCACGATAGGCAACAACATCTCTAGTACCACCGAATTGAGTACCGGTGCCCTCCAGGGGACGTGGCTAGTGAGGAGGCACAGGTGGAAACACTATTCATCAGTGTTTCCACCTGTGCCTCCTCACTAGACATGCCCCTTGTTAGTCCCAGGTGTTCCTCATGTGTCCCTGTGTATAAGTACTACTTTGTTTCAACCCTCCCTTGACTGGTCTTGTGCATGCTAGGACTGAAAAACAACCAGAGCCAACCAAAGGGGCAGATGTGACAGAAGCAAAACCCAAAATGTGCAACTCCCCTGGAGTTCAGACAGGGGTTCAGACAGCAGACGGAGCAGGAACTTGGACAGAAGACTATGAAAAGACAGAAGGGACTATGGAATGGGGACTAAACAGAAGCCTAGAGAGTAGGCTGGACAGAAGACTGTACACTTGATTGGACATGAGGCATGACTAAAGAAAGGACAGGACTGGAGGAACCAAGATAAAGTGATATGGGCAGGTACTGAAACAAAACAAGAAACAGGCACAGGAACATATGCAGGAATGGGAACCAAAAGAGGGACAGACAGAAACCAACGCAGAGTTAGGCTCAGGACTGGCAAAAGGCTGGAGCGCAGTCTGAGGAGCCAGCCTGGGCAAGGTTCTGGTGGCCAGATGCCGTTGTTGATGGCTTAAAAGTAGGCTTAGGAACAGACAGCCTTGGGGCCGACACAGGAGCGGAGGCAGCCGGGACCACTGCCACGGAGTCAGAGGTGGCCGGGATCGCTGCCACAGGAGCGGAGGCAGCCGGGACCACTGCCACGGAGTCAAAGGAGGCACAGGAGCAGTTGTCCTGGAGACCAGCACGGGAGGCCGGCACAGGACCAGAAGACCTGGGGGCTGGCACTGGAGCACACACGGCGGGCGCCATTGACACCGGTACTGGAATACATACATATAGGGCCCAGAGAACCCCTTCAGCCATATTGCTAATCCTAATCACCCAAATATGGATGTAGTGGATGGGCTGTGCCCAATGTGCATGTATTAGGTGCTTTTTGTCCTTTTGTTCTAAAATATCCAAAATAAACAATACCCCCTCTCTACATAACTGACATAACTGAAGCCATATTGTGGATGGTATTCTACTGTGAAGTTGGAGAAGTTGTGCTGTTTTCCATGTTTTCTGAGTGGCCTGCTGGTGTTTAAGCATGGTTCAAGACAGAATGACATTTTTCATCACTTGCTTTCCACAAACAGTCCTATTTTCTTATGTTTGGGGCTTTTCAGGCTCCGATTTGTTTTGTTGTTTTTCAAATCAATGGTACTGACAGAGCAATCAGTTGGGATTTAGAGGGGGCTTGCCTCCTGTAGGTGGTGAATAAAACTGCCATGCAAGGCATGAACTACTGAACATTTCAGGCAATGTTCTCCATGATGCCTCATTTCTAGCTAACTATTGTGATTACAGCATTTGGCACAGTTGAAGTATAAGCAAACAATGGAATCTAATTTGTCCATATATACAACTCTCCTGACTTTGGAATCATTGGAAATACCTCCATCTAACACTATTTCAGCATTCATATTTGGAACTCTTACATATTGTCTTATTTTGTTCTTCAACATGGCTCTATTGCTAACAATTGTTTTCAACAGGAAACTTCATAATCCAATGTGTATTCTGTTGTTAAGTATGCCGGTCAATGATATGATGGGTGCCACTGTCTTTTTTCCTCAGCAGATGTTTAGTATACTGACTCAGAATAGATCTATCACCTACTCTGCTTGTTTTGCGGAAGCCTTTTTTACACATCTGTATGTAGGTTGGTTAACTAACATTCTCACTGCTATGGCTTATGACAGGTATCTTGCCATTTGTTGTCCACTGAAATATAACACCTTGATGTCCTCAAATGACCTGCTGAAAATAATAATTGTAATATGGAGTCTTGATGTTGCTGTGGTTGGTATAGTGTTTGCCCTGAGTTTTCGCAGACACATTTGTGGCACAAAAATTGTTGACATTTTCTGCAATAATCCATCCTTATTGAAGCTCATTTGTGGGGACATAAGTGTTAACAATTATGTTGGACTCCTTATTACATTTTTAAAACAAGGGTTTACAGTGCTAACTATGTTATTCACATACATCCAAATATTAATCACAGTTGTCTATAAAAGACAGTCTGATGCTAAAAGTAAAGCAATCCAGACATGTGGTACACACCTAGTTGTCTTTTTATGCTTTGAGTTCAATGTACTTTTTGCCTTGGTTGCTCACAGATATGAGTCAGCATCCCCAATCCTTAGAAAGGCCTTAGGTGCATCAATAATGATATTTCCTCCTATACTTAATCCTCTAATATATGGACTAAAAACAAAGGAAATTCGACGGCATCTAATTTTCTTCTCCAATAAAAAGGTTTTGCCCAAAAACAAAAAATGTAGGAAATAAAGTAAGAAGAATAAAGAATAAAGAAGGTTGGTTTATTTCAGTTCTTGCTAGTGATGTTAATGGGATACAAAAGTGCAAATATTTATACCATGTTTTTAATATAAGCTTTCTAATCAAGTTGGACAATATGTTCATTGCCATGCACATATTTCCCACAAAATCTGTATAATGTATTAGTTTATTTATAAATAAGCTCAAAGTGAATTAGAGAACCTTGTACAGTCAGAGTTGTTCATGGTGTTGAACAAAAAAACTTGTTACATGGAAAGGTTACAAATATGCTTACCTGTACTTTTAAGAGTGTAAAAAACAGAAATTTGTAAAAAATGAAAATTAAGAACACCTTCTTAATTCTTAAGTAAAAGTTAAATGCTTTATTTTTGTCAATGTTTTCTTAAGCAATATTATTTTGCATGTTTTGATTTGTTCTGTCAGTTTAACAAATATAAAATACAAAACAATAAATGTTCAATTGTGCATTTTTAATGGCTTGCCATATATAACATCATTTAATAACAAATTCATTGGTCATTCAAAGGACAAAGAAATAGTTACGCATTTGTTAAACATAAATTCACTTCATTTCACTTGGCATAAGTAAATGAATGTGTGTGTGGTACCCTGTGATTGACTGGCCCTACGACTAGGCAATTGCATCTAATGACTTTAGGGAGGCTCAATACCTCTAATGACCAGGAAGATGAAGATGTTTGAAGTGTTACAACATTGAGATTTGTAGGGGGGGGGGGGCAGGATATTAGATTTCAGGCAGGATATATTAAAATCTGAAACTCAGAGATACAAGCACTCTAATCCAAGTCAACCC
The DNA here is from genome assembly GCF_030463535.1 of Salminus brasiliensis. Classification (NCBI taxonomy): domain Eukaryota; kingdom Metazoa; phylum Chordata; class Actinopteri; order Characiformes; family Bryconidae; genus Salminus; species Salminus brasiliensis. The sequence goes on from NC_132888.1 coordinate 5,207,090, forward strand.
AAAACTGCTGGGAGCATCTCACTAACAAGGTTCAGCGGTCTGTAACCAGGAAAAGAACACGAACTGGCGGGTGAAATAGCACTTTCTGATAAAGTGCTTAGTGAGTGTATTCTGGATGGTTCAGAAGGCAAAAACATGTGCTTGTAAACTTGTACCTATGGTTTCTGCTCTGGATGTGTTTTCAGTTCTGCTTTTGTATAGCACTCAAACCAGACTCTGGAAGCATAATCAATTAGACTGCCAATGTTCCTTAAAACATCTATACACAGCCCTTCATCTGTTGCTACCTGTTGCTATGCCAATGACATTCAACTCATCCTTTCTTTCCCACCTTCTGACACAGGTTTCTACCCACATCCCAGCATGTCTTGCTCTTCTTGGATGGCAGCTCATCACCTCAGACTCAACTTCAGCAAGACAGAGCTGCTGTACATTCTGGGAACTGCTGGACTTGACATCTCCTGTGAGAACTCACTTGTCACGCCATTGTCACGCCTGACAGTGGAATCACTTACGCAAAGAAAATCCACAATCATTTTCAAGAAACAGCAGACACACTGCACTTGTGGTGTGGCATCCAGTCCTTCACCTACAAAGCACCATCTTCTGCTTGTGATAGTGATGCTTCCCTTCCAGATGCGCTGAACAACTTCTATGTTTGGTTTAAAGTACAGAACTGCACAACAGCAAGGATGACCACACCTCTTCCAGATGAACCGGTACTGTGCTTTACTACCTTTAATAACTTTACTACCTCACTGGACTCAATATCTATTACACACTGCATAATTTGCACACTTTATTATTCTCTGTTTGTACCGTGTTGTGTTGTCTGTCTGCACTTGTATTGTGTTGCACTTGTGTTCTGTATGCACTGTGTCTGTGTTGCACCATGGTCCTGGAGGAACATTGTTTCGTTTCACTGTGTACTCTGCATGTAGTTGAAATGACAATAAAAACCCACTTGACTTGACTTCACTTGACTTGACTTGCTTTGAGAGGCTTATCATAAGGCACATTAAAGACTAGCTCCCCCCTTCTCTGAACCCACTGCAGTTTGCGTCTCGTCCCAACTGTGTAACACACAATGCCATCACCACCAGACCCCAACTGGTTCTCACCCACCTGGACAATAAGACAGCTACTTCAGAATGCTGTTCATAGACTTCAGTTCAGGAGTCATCATCCCTCAGCACCTGTTACGATCCAATAATGGCTTGACAAGGACCCAGCAGCACAGTATAATCACTCAATGAGTAGTCAGACGGATATTAGAAAAAGAAACCTACAGTATTATATAATAGACTATAACTATATTAGTATAAACAGTCGAAGGACGCAAGAAAGTAAATTGCTGACCTGCACCAGGCTGGGAAGAGTGGACTGTGGGGGAAATGGGCACGTTTTCACAACGGCATCATAAATTGGGTGGATACCCAGCCTCAGAATTCTCAAATAATTAAATAAATCAGTCTCATTAATAAGTTAAATCAGTCTCATATATATGTTCAAATCATTAATATCTCAATCACTAATTTCTAACTAGATAAAGCTATATTAATGATTTGAGTTCTGAAGGTTTTAATAAATGTGAATTCTTTTTACACTTATTGGCAACAACCAGTATTAAATGATATCAAGACGAACAACTTGGTGTACATAAATGAAGCATTTATTAACACAAACTACACTAAACACAAATTACACCATCAGTCAGTATATTTACAATGTCTCAGAGCTAGATGGCTAGCTAAGAGTGTGTGTGGTAGAGAGAGAGAGAGAGAGAGAGAGAGAGAGAGAGAGAGAGAGAGAGAGAGAGAGAGAGAGAGAGAGCGCTTAACAATAAAAAGAGTATGCGCGTGTGCTTTCCCGGTGCGCGATGACGCAATAAGAGGAGGAGATTTACTTTGTTCTGTGAACAAAGGAAGAGAAAGGCGCGGAGTTTGAATGTTTAAATATGGCGGTCGCCACTATATGTAAATGAGGTCAGTCGGTCTTTGTTCTGCTTTCAACTAGAACAAAGAGTGAAGCTGACTGTAAGAACGTGTGTTAAAGCTGCTGCTATGTACGATGTATGATCTGAGTTTGCAGGGTCTAACAGTTACTGATAAAGGGATAAAGGTGCATGTATTCGTCACTGTACAGTGTGGACTGTACAGCGAAATGTGTCCTCCGCATTTAACCCATCTGGTAGTGAACACACACTCACACACACACACACACACACACACACACACACACACGTGTTAGGGGCAGTGAGTACACACACACACCCAGAGCGGTGGGCAGCCAACTCCAGCACCCGGGGAGCAGAGAGGGTAAAGGGCCTTGCTCAAGGGCCCAACAGTGGCAGCTTGCCGAGCCCGGGAATCGAACCCACAACCCTGTTATCGATATCCCGGCGCTCTAACCGCTGAGCCACCACTGCCCTTTCAGAAAAATAAATAATACATTGCATTGCATTAAACCTTAAGATAAAGAAATCTTTTGTTAAACTATGCCCAGATGTTAAAGTTCAGTCTCACGTGACGGATATTTTCTCAAATATCCAGTGGTTGTCGTCCTCAGCTGATTTGAGGGAATTTTCACCATTCCTTGAAGAATGAAGATTCTTGACGTGCCGTCCAGGTACTGCTTCTGGGAATGCTCGTCCTTCTGGCTTCTGGTCCAGGAAAAGTTCACAGTTGCAAGTAAAGGAAATGTTCGCTTTACTCTCGTTCAGGTCGTGACCACCCGTTGCAAGCTTGACTTGAAGAAAGTAGCTGTGGAAACGCTGATCAGACGTCCAGCTGAAATTCTAAAGGCTCCTAAGGTGATTAGAGCTAGGCCCATCAAGAGCTGGCTGTCCTTTGTTAGGACAATGGTTGATGGCTCCTTTGGTTCCTTTGTTTCTCTCTGTTGGGTGTTTACCTTGGTGGGTAAACTCAGAGAGTGCTGTTGATTCTCTCTGTTAAGTGTTTACCTGTGTAGATAAACTCAGAGAGATTGATTCTTTGTTCGGACAGTCTTTTTATCACCTGTGTAGCCACACCCATTTTCTTCTTCTGGTGTTAAACATGCATTGGGAGTTTCTGGTGGTGCTGTCACCTAATGGTGAGCAAGGGTACCTACAGGACCTACAATAGGCAAGCATGTTGGTGTGAATAAAACAACTGCGGGAGCAATTGTAAGAAAATGGAAGACATACAAGACCATTGATCTCCCTCGATCTGGGGCCCCACGCGAGATCTCATCCAGTGGGGTCAAAATGATCATGAGAACAGTGAACAAAATTCCAGAACTACACAGAGGGACCTGACCAATGACCATCAGAGAGCTGGAACCATAGTAACAAAGTACCACACACTACATCGAGAGGGACTCAAATCCTGCAGTGCCAGGCGTGTCCCCCTGCTTAAGCCAGTACATGTCCAGGCCCGTCTGAAGTTTGCCAGAGAGCATATGGATGATCCAGAAGAGGATTGGAGAATATCATGTGGTCAGATGAAACCAAAATAGAAGTTTTTGGTAAACACTCAACTCGTCGTGTTCGGAGGAAGAAGAATGCTGAGTTGCATCCCAAGAACACCATGCCTACTGTGAAGCATGGGGGTGGAAACCTGATGTTTTGGGGCTGTTTTTCTGCAAGGGGACAGGACGACTGATCCATGTTAAGGGAAGAATGAAAGGGCCCATGTAACATGAGATTTTAAGCCAAAGCCTCCTTTCATCAGTGAGAGCATTGAAGTTGGAATGTGGCTGGGTCTTCCAGCATGACAATGATCCCAAACACACTGCTCGGGCAACGAAGTAGTGGCTCTGTAAAAAGCATTTCAAGGTCCTGCAGTGGCCTAGCCAGTCTCCAGACCTCAACCCCATAGAAAATTTGTGGAGGGAGTTGAAAGTCTGTGTTGCCCAGTGACAGCCCCTAAACATCACTGCTCTAGAGGAGATCTGCTTGGAGGAATGGGCTGAAATACCAGCTACAGTGTGTGCAAACCTGGTGAAGACTTACAGGAAACATTTTACCTCTGTCATTGAAAACAAAGGTTATGTTACAAAGTATTGAGTTGAGCTTTTGTTATTGTTATTGCTATTCTTATTTTGCACCATGATTTACTAATAAATTCTTTAAAAATCCTTTAATGAGATTTACTGGAATTGTTTTCCTCATTTTGTCTCTCATAGTTGAAGTGTACCTATGATGAAAATTACAGACTTCTTATCTTTCTAAGTACGAGAACTTGCACAATCAGTGGCTGACTAAATGCCCCACTGTAACAGTTATGTCATATCATAGAGAGCCTGGTACAGTATTGATATAGGTGGTGGGTAAAACTAGAAGTACAGAAATCCCTCAGTTACTGCATGCAGTAACATCTAATGACTGGTCATGAGATACGCCTGATTGCAAGGGGAAGTGTTTTCAGGGTGGCCTGCCAGTGTTTAAGCAGAGAATTAGATAGAATGAAACTTTTCATCACTTGTTTTGCACCAACAGTCCTATTTTTCAACCTGAGACTTGTTTTTGTTGTTGGTGAGGTAGTAAAGTTATTACAAAATATATACACAATGCTTTCCATATTGTATGCGGTAAATGGTTGGTGAGAGAGAGAGAGAGAGAGAGAGAGAGAGAAAAAACATCAGTTCAGTCTCTGGAGTTGAGAGGTCTGATGGCTTGGGGGAAGAAGCTGTTGCGCAGTCTGGTCATGTTGGACTGTGGTACCTTCTTCCTGATGGCAGGAGGGAGAGCAGTGAAGGGTGGGTGGAGTCATCCACCATGCTGGTTGCTTTGTGGATGCAACGGGCAGTGGGCAGACTACAAAGTCGGATTTGCCACTGGCACAGTGATCCATGCTTTTAAGAGATGTGACGTATAATATGCTTTTTCACCTTTTCTCCCATTGAAAAACAGTAAACTTCACAAATATATTCTTGATGTATTTCCATGTGTCTTTTGATAGAGCAAAAAACATCAGACTAGAGACAGGCTCCTGTTTATGAAATAAATATATAGTTAAATTGTCAATATGTCTTGTTTCTTCATACTTCTATCACCCAGTCCACCAAACACCAAACAAGTCAATGGCAGAATAAGTTGTTTGGCACTGGCAGAGAGGATTTGGCAAATTTCTCATGGACACAACCCACATGCTCAGCTCTACTGCTCATCCCACAAATGCATATTCTTTACAAATGTGGCACCGTTTAAAAGAAAAATTAACAGGCTTTTCAATAGTATAAGATTGCTTATCTACTTATCTAATTATCTAATTATCTACCAACACAATTTTCCTTTACTTTTTGTGCAAAGTTTATATACTCAATTCAGTGTTTCTAAGTGTTTGGTAAGTGTATCAACTCTGAATGATTCCTAAAGCAAAGACAAGTGTAACCAAAAACAAATTACTTGTATGTGAAAGCATACTTGGCCAATAAAATCAGATTCTGATTCTGAAGTGCTTATATACTGGAACCATGGTTCCTGTCCTGGCTATGCTTGCAGGTCTGCTTTTGTAAGGCTCCTTTTACCTTTGATGCATAATCGGTTAGCATGCCCTAGATGTACCCTAAAACATCTGTACACAACATGTGTCCCTTTGTCCTACCTGAAATAAAACATTATAAACAGGATGTCCCTCTCTGAAGTCAAGCCTTTATTGCTGATGTCCCACCAGGTGCTTTAAGTTGTCAATGTCAGATTGGATATTGAACCACTGTTTTAATATTCCCTTTCTTCAACAACATATTTTATAATATGGGTTTTTTGCATAACTGTTGCATAACTGTTTAAAGATCCTGTTTGAAGGATGAATTCAGCCACAAACATGTTTGTTTTCCTCCAAAGCCATGGCCCGGGCATTGTATTCAGCTGGGATTTGGATAGTACCTGGATAAACCAAGTGTATAAAACTGCCACGTAAGGCTTAACTGCAACAGACCTTTTAGCTGATGGAAATCTGAGCCCTTCTGTGTATTATGTCTCAGTTTCAGTAATTAATGTGATGATGTAATTTGGCTTGAAAGCATATTTTAGGTAAACTATCCTATTACTACAACAAGACCACGTTATGAAACTGTTTGGCTAGTAATGCATTTTTTCTTTAGGTCTTTTTTGGTTGAGACATAACTAAGCACACAATGGAATCTAATTTGTCCATATATACAACTCTCCTTTCTATGGAATCATTGGAAATACTTCCATCTAACATTATCCCAGCATTCATATTTGGGACTCTTACATATTGTGTTATTTTGTTCTTCAATATGACTGTATTGCTAACAATTGTTTTCAACAAGAAACTTCATAAGCCAATGTATATTCTGTTGTTCAATTTGCCACTCAATGACATTGCGGGCACTACAGCCTTTTTCCCTCAGCTGATGTTTAGTATACTGACTCAGAATAGATCAATCACCTACTCTGCTTGTTTTGTACAGGCTTTATTAATACATTTCTATGGAGCTGGATCCTTTCTTATTCTAACTGCTATGGCTTATGACAGATACGTTGCCATTTGTTGCCCCCTGAAATATAACACCTTGATGTCACCAAATACTTTATGGAAAATAATCATTGTAATATGGACTCTAGATTTTACTATGATTGGTTTAGCATTTGGACTAAATTATCGCAAAGAAATTTGTAGCACAAAAATAGTTGACATGTTCTGCAATAATCCATCTTTAATGAAGCTCATATGTGATGACACAAAGTTGGGTAACTTCTATGGACTATTTACTGTAGCATTTTTCCAAGGCTTGCCTCTGCTGTTAGTGATATTTACATACATTCAAATCTTAATTACAGTTGTCTATAAAAGACAGTCTGATTCTAAAAGCAAAGCAATTCAGACATGTGGTACACACCTAGTTGTCTTTTTATGCTTGGAATTCAATGTACTTTTTGCGTTGATTGCTCACAGATTTGAGTCAGCATCCCCAAGCCTACGAAGGGCTTTAGGTGCTTCAATAATGATATTTCCTCCTATACTTAATCCTCTAATATATGGGCTGAAAACAAAGGAAATTCAACAGCATCTAATTTTTTTCTTCAGGAAGAAAGTTTCCCCAACAAAATAGAAAAAATATATTTAAGTGGATTAATGCAAGGAATTTTAGATATTATATTTACTTGTACTCTTCTTCCCACTGTCTTTTATTAGCATATTTTTTTATGGATAGCTTCATGCTAACTACTTCTGTTGACTGATGCTCTGGAATATATACAAACAATGAACAGCATGACCAAGCTCTCTAACAGAAACTTGTTACATTAAATGGTTTCACTTTTAAAGCTTTGCATTAGCTGTACATCAGAGTCTGTACATTTCTTTACAAATAAACTACTTCACAACAAACCACTCTGAATTAATTTATGCATTTTATTTTTAAATAATTATGCATTAGCATTTCATATTTTCATTAAAACACAATGTTCTTATTCTTTTACCCTGCTATGCAAGATCTTTTGTCTGTGCTTTGTTTTGCCAGTTAAACAAAGCTAAAACTATGTTGTGTTAGATGTTGATATTGTAATTATAATCTATTGTGTGAAAGCGAAATACGTTTGGGAAGATTAAGAGTTAAGATAAACAGGTAATGTAGGATGGCAGAGTCAGAGGTTTATTTGATTATGGTACTTTTTCCCACACCCATTTTGTTCCTAATGTACAGTGAGCAGAATGCTAGCCAAAGCATCTTTAATGAATATTTACATTGTAGTGAAGATAATTAAATTGAAAGTGGGATTTATTAACATTTAGTGCACTTTATTGGTTAACAAAAATGCTGTCCAAAACCAACAACAACAATATACATGAAAATAAAATAAATAATGTTTACAAACAGCAACAGTTCATAAGACTGTATACTTAATTCTTGTTAGCCATCAAGGTTTTTAGTCACTCAAGGTAAGCTTAAACCTAAAATGCAGCAATAAATGATGGATTACAAAGTGATCAGTAAACAGTAAGCTTTTTATTGGAAACAATTACAATTTTAATTTGGGGTAGTTTATTACAAATGGAGGGAGTCAGCTAGGAAACACCGCCCCAAAGACATCCCTATTGTGAGGATGATAACCACCAAATAGCCAACTAACCTACTTTCTTGAAACATACTTAACTCTTTACAGCTTTAAATGTTTAAACATGTTTAATTTTAGATTATTTAGATACTCTAATGTTAGTTACTATAAGATATGCGAGCACAGTGGGGCAGGGTAATGCTGTGTTTATAGATTAACACCCTGCCTTACTGCAGAATTGGTGTAAAGCAGTGATTACTCACTACTGATGGCAGCATGACAGTAGTCAATTTTGTTTGGTGGGAAATCAAGAATTCAGCATGTTTGGATTCATCCTGCATTATAAGTATATGCTAGTGCAGAGCACTCCCTTAGATAGAAGGGGAGTGTTGTCTATGGAGTATTTTAGCTTGGATTGGCCTGGGTCGGCTTTTTTGTGGTCAGCGCATGAAGCAGGGTTCCCCTGTTGGTGTGGTGAGTGAAGGTAGAAAAGGAGGAGTTGGGTGCAGATTTTCTTTGACACATAGTTAAACTGAGAAGAAGGGTAAATTAAGGGTAAAAAGATCAAGGGGAGGAGTTTACATTCTGGGGGAGGATTCTTGTTTTCTTTTTTTTAGCAGGAATCTGGGTGGGTGTTTTGCTTTTGAGTGGAGACCACTGACATGATTAATACAATTTTTAAAAAATCAGACCCTTCAGAAAAAAAAGATTTTCCCAGACTCATATTAAGCCTAATTTTTGACTTCATTTCAATGGGAATGTACTTACCTGAGCTACCCTAAAGACAGTGTATTAGGTTCCTAATTGTTCTTCTTCCTAAAGTTCTGATATGAAATTCAATCTTTAAACCAATTAGAACAGCTGAATATCATTATTGGTGTTTTTATTATATTGTCAGAAGTGTGAATTGTCAAGTGCCAATAGATCTTATCTGAGACTAGGAATGGATATACTCCACATAAGTAATTCCTGGATACAGAAACACTGTAAAACCTTTGTTTGAAAGAATCTGGGTAACTAAAGTTAACTAAGCTTATTAGACACTTCTGTTAATTTCATATTAGACATATGAAATGAACAGAAGCATTTTGCTCACAGTATAAAAGTTAAAAAATATGGACCTCTCAGAGATAATACAAAGAACCATTGGATATGAATTCCTGCTGACCTTAATGCAATTTAAAGACACTGTCAGTTAGCAAATATAATAATTGAGAGAACCTTTTGTGAAGTAGAAAATAACAGAATGAGGTCATTAAATTAGGTTACAGAGTTAAGAAGGAGTCAGGGTCAGTTTGCTTATTGTTATTTCTTTAGAAATATTTTGTTCTTTCACTGCTAAGGAAGATTTGACAGATTATAGAAAATAAAATAAGAAACACCATCCCTGACACTAGTCATGCACTCCTTTTAAGTGCTACAAATGGTTATTGAGCAATGCCATAGAAAAAACACATTTGGTTCTAATAAGAACCCTGGGTCTTATTCATCAACTGTTCTTCAGAAAAAAAACTTCTTCTTAAAGCTGATGTGTAGTTTTCTGACATTTACCAATTTGTATAATTTCTTATAAGAGCAGAGCTGTAGTAATTATATATTTTGCAAAATACATAATAAATCTGACATAGTCTTTTTATTGGACTTTCCTCAAGAACAAGAGAAACAATTTTTTAGGATGATATTAGTAACTGAGTCTCCATCTAGATGGTGAAGAACCTAAAGAACCTTCACTTGATACAAGGTTTCTTTAGCAATTTAAAGGTTCTTCACACTTCTATCAATTACATCTGTATTACAAATATGGTTCTTAATGGAAGTGGTTTATCTACAGTCTCACTCAAATACATATTTATATATTTAAGACTACATTTTTGACACATGTCCAGCAACAATGTTCTCATATTGATACATACAGCAAATTATGACGGATTAAACCTCTGTTGAAAAAACTTTGAAGCTTTGGTCCTGATTTCTTTTGTTTTCAAGCCATAAATGATAGGATTCAATGCTGGGGGCAAAATCATAGCAGCTATCCCACTGAATTTTCTTAAATGAGGAGAAATATCTGCTAGTCTGTAGGAAGTAATTGTGAAAAGGCCTAAACACTCAAAAATGAGAAAGACTATTAAGTGTGTGGCACAGGTTTGGAGGGCTTTGCTGCGTGTGTCCGACCTTTTGTTTCTGAAACAAGCTATAAGGATCTGTATGTATGTAAACACAATTAAGCCTATGGTTATGACCTGACAAACGGCTACAGTCATGAGTCCATATATGTTATTAATAGTCGTGTTGGCACAGACCAGTTGAAGCAGAGAGGGGTTGTCACAGTATGTGTGTGTCAGGAGTGACCTGCACCGTGGTAAACGTAATAAGAGGATGAAGAGCACAGCTATCATAAGGATGTTGGAGAGCCAAACTAAAGAAATTATTTTCATTAAGTGTGCATTATTCATAATTGTGTTGTATTTCATAGGTCGACATATAGCCACATATCTGTCATACGCCATAGCAGTTAAAATGAACACTGCACCTGTTGCATAAATATGTATAAAGAAAGCTTGGGTGACACAGGATGAAAACTGAATTGTCCTTGTATCCCATAGCAGTTCCTTGATGATCTGTGGGAACAGAGCTGTGGAGCCGATGAGGTCGTTAATAGGCAGGTTTAACAGCAGAACATACATGGGCTCATGGAGGCTCTTATTCACAATGATGGTGGTTAAAAGCCCTAGGTTGCAGAAGACAATGAAGATGTATCCTAGTGTTGCAAAAATGAATGCAGGGATGATGGTCCCAGGAGGCAAATCGAAACCTTGCAGTGACAAAGTGGATGATACATTTGAGAAATCGTTCATTGTTAAGTTCTTCTTTGGTCTGTGGTGAGAAATCAGACAGTTATCATTAGAAATTAAACAGAATCTAATTGGATAAATAAATACTGCATTTTAGATCACAACACTAAATCAACTACAGAAAAAGTCAAACAACAAACAGGAGAAAAACAATGCAGAATATTGATAACTTAATATCACACCAAGAAAAGGTCCAAGTAAAATAATATCAAGATCCAAGTAGCATCAAATATGTAATCTTTAAAAACATCATGCAACAACAAGAATCCAGCATTTTCATTAAACAGTAAAAACTCACCCTCTAAACCTAGACTTCTAAAATTTGGACTGTGACCAGAATTGTGTTTTGGACATTCATGCTGGAAGCTAAATATAAAGTAGTGCATCCTGCATGCTTTCTATCATCAAAGCACCATCGAACTATGTTCTTCATCACTAAGGTCCTCCACTTTATATATCTCAGAATACTGATTGTGCAGCAGGGACCTAAATGTTTCATTTCTCAGGAGAGGATGGGCAAAAATAACTAGAACATTACCACAATCCTTTTGGTACATAATTCCAGTGCACAACAATAGCATGATTGTATAGGGTTTGTTATATTGTTATGCTGTTATGATACATATTATGTGCAGACAATTCATATACTGAGTATTGTAAACATTTCTGATAGACTAATATACAAATAACCATATATTATTATTTTTAAATATTCTGTACTTAAATTATTTGAATTACAGTGCTATAGTTGTCACCTGAAGCAATGTTTGTATCCTGTTTAATATTGTATTGTGATGATTAAAAAAAAGTCAAATCAAGTCAATGTTTATTGTCATGTCACATTACACGGATGTAAAGGTGAGTGAAAAATGTAGGTGCATCATCTCTTATGAAAAAAAAGATTTTTACTAACGAGAATTACTGAATATTTACATTAATTTATACTATACATATACATACATAATCCACACTCTGCATATGCTATACACAGTCTCTATTTACATTGTTGCTTACATTGTTTAAAACAATTTTAATGTACAGGGTTAATAAAACCTGAAATATTTACATTAAATTACATACTTTTTTTTACATATCAACCTCAAGGACTAAGGGTGGAACAAAATACAAAAAAAAAAGTTGCATACCAAGTGTCAGCCCAGCGGCGCTGTTTATTGGACCCTGTACTTTGCTGCCTTGTTTTGGTTGTGTTTGTTTGTTTTGTTTGGTCATTAAAGACTATTTCCTTGCATTGCTCTGTCCCTGCGAGTGTTCCCTTGTTTCGCCTAGCCAGCATGACAGAATTCTCGGCCGACACCCTCCGAACAGCGGGGATGGACGCCTTGGGTCACGCTGTTCGCCCCAAGGTCAATTCTTGGGGCAGCAGCAACATGCTCTGCAGAGCGTGTCAGAGACTGTCGGCCACCTGGCGCAGCAACAGGTGGGCCAGCAGCACCAAGTCACCCAACTAGTGGGTGACGTTCAGGGGCTCACAAATCTAGTAAAGACTTCGTTGGAGCCTGCTAGCTCTCCCAGTCCCGTCTAGCGCGTGGTTGGCAAATCGGATACGTACAGTGGCAATCCGGAACTTTGCGAGGGGTTCTTGCTTCAGTGCGAGGTCTTCTTTAAGGACTCTCTGACCGGCACTGACCAGGCGAAGATCGCCTTCATAGTATCCCGGCTCGCAGGGAGGGCTCTGGATTGGGCCACTGCCACCTGGACGGAGCTTAGCGAAGGATCCCTCTCGGAATACCTTAAACATTTTAAGGCAGTGTTTCTACACCCCCGAGAGGGACTCACCAAGGGCGACCTGCTGCTGCGCATGGAGCAGGGCTCCCGGTCGGCTGCTCAAAACTCCCTGGAGTTCCGTACTCTGGCAGCAGGAAGCGGATGGAATCAGCCGGCCCTCTTGGCCCTGTTTTGTAACGGGTTGAACCCCCGTCTGCAGTGGGAGCTGGCCTGTTGGGGCGAGACGTTGGAGCTGGACGACTTCATCGCGCTCACGATCCGGCTGGACCAGCTCCTAGGTCGCCCTACTCACCTAAAACCCACGGAGCTGGGGGATCGGTCACCTGCCCCAAGAAGCAGGCCAGCCAAGGTGCGCCAGGGAGTATAGTATTCTCCAGTTCAGCGGGTACGACGGCTTCCGCCTCACCAAGTACACCGGAGAGTGAGCCCATGGAGGTGGGTATCGGCCGCTTGGCACCGGAGGAACGCAGTCGTAGGACCAGAGAGGGGCTGTGTTTCTACTGCGGGGATGCGGGGCATCTTTGCAGAGACTGCCGGAGGAGGATCCTGATGGCTTCCCGATGGGCGTGGGGAGGGGACTCCTCGCACTAATGCGGTGAGTCTGCCCATTCCGGGGCTAGTGTCAAGGTCGATCACGTTGCCAGTAGTAGTGACCTACCAGTCCCAGTGTGTGTGTGTTGCAGCATTGATCGACTGCGGTGCAGAGGGGAGCTTCCTGAGGGCCGACATCGTGGAGCGTCTGAGAATCCCGGTGGAGGAACTCCAGAGACCTCTTCGCATCACCTCCCTGGATGGGCAGCCCATGGGTCCTCGCCCCATTACCCATGTGACCACTGGGGTCCACCTAGCCACGAGTTTCTTACACCAGGAGGTCTCACTGCTGGTACTCCCGGCCTCCGAGCATGCTCTGATACTAGGTCTGCCATGGCTTAGTAAACACAACCCTCACATCTCCTGGCCAGACAGGGAGATAGTATCTTGGTCCTCATATTGCCGCACACACTGCCTCAATCTCGCCCCCCCTTAGCATCGGGTCCACCTCTGTGGAGACCCTCCGTCTTCCAGTCATTCATTAATGACGTCCTGAAGGACTACCTCGGACGATTCGTGGTGGTCTTTCTGGACGACATACTGGTGTACTCCCCCGACCTGGTCACCCATGTGCGCCACGTCCGCCTGGTCCTGGCGAGACTCAGGTCCCACCAGCTGTTTGTTAAATTAGAGAAGTGTGTGTTCCACGTGCCGGAGATACCTTTTCTGGGTTACATACCAGCTCGGTCAAGGAAGTACAGAGCTTTCTAGGGTTTGCAAACTTCTACAGGAGGTTCATTAGAGACTTCAGTAGTTTGCCAGCGCCCATCACGTCATTGCTTAAGGGAGCCCCGCGGCGCATCACTTGGACGCTACGATCCCCGTAGGCCATTCGTGGTGGAGGTGGATGCCTCCAGTACAGGGGTGGGGGCCGTCCTGTCACAAAGACAGGAGGTAAGCGACCGCTTACACCCCGTTGCGTTTTACTCAAAGAAGCTCACAGGAGCAGAGCGGAACTACGGGGTAGGGGATCGGGAGCTCCTGGCGGTCAAGATGGCGCTGTCCGAGTGGCGTCATTGGTTGGAGGGCGCTGCCCACCCATTCCTAGTACTTACTGACCATAAGAACCTCGAGTATCTCTGGCAAGCTAAGTGTCTGAACCCCAGGCAAGCCAGGTGGTCCCTGTTTTTCGCCAGGTTCCAGTTTCACATCACTTACAGGCCGGGCTCCCGTAACACTAAGGCGGACGCCCTCTCCCGAATTCACCAAACGGCGGAGGGGGGGGGAGGTCGACCCGGTACCCTTATTACCACCTTCTGTCTCAGTCGCGGCGATTCAATGGGACCTAGATATGGAGATAGCCGAGGCGCTTTCCCGCACTGTCGTTCCAGCGGTGTGCCCCCCAGACAAGGTCTACGTACCGAGCACGTTCCGGGAGAGGCTCATTGGTTGGGCCCATGCCTCTCCAACGGCCGGCCACCCAGGTGAGACCCGTACTTTCCACCTACTGGCAGCCAAGTACTGGTGGGAAGGGATGTGGGCAGACATTCACCGTATAGTTGCTTCCTGCAGCACCTGCGCCCTGTGCAAGACCCCCAAGACGCTCCCCTCGGGGAAGCTCAAGCCTCTGCCCTTCCCAGACCGCCCGTGGTCTCACCTGGCGGTGGACTTTGTCACGGATCTGCCCGAATCGGGGGGTTACACGGTGGTAATGACGGTGGTGGATCGTTTCTCGAGGGGGGTTAGATTCATCCCGTTCCCTACGCTGCCGACCACTATGCAGGCGGCTCAGGCCCTGGTAGACCACGTCCTCTGGAATTTCGGAATCCCGGAGGACATAGTATCAGACCGAGGGGCCCAGTTTACATCCCGGGTATGGGGGGCGTTCTGCGAGCATCTGGGGGTAAGCGTGAGCCTTTTCTCTGGGTACCACCCTCAGTCTAATGGCCAGTGCGAGCGCACTAACCAGGAGCTGGGGAAGTGTATGGGTCTCCACACGGGACATGCGGACTGGTCTTCCGTCCCAGAAGTTGGCAGCTAAGTACATGGGTCCATACGAAGTTGTCAAACATATTAACGAGGTTTCTGTTAAGGTTCGTTTACCCCCTCACTCACGTATACATCCGGTGTTTCATGT
Organism: Salminus brasiliensis; assembly: GCF_030463535.1. Classification (NCBI taxonomy): domain Eukaryota; kingdom Metazoa; phylum Chordata; class Actinopteri; order Characiformes; family Bryconidae; genus Salminus; species Salminus brasiliensis. The sequence goes on from NC_132888.1 coordinate 5,222,364, forward strand.
GTTGCAGCTCAAGCCTGTGGTGCCTGGGCCCCTGGACGAGGACACGCCACCAGAGCCTGTAGAAGTGGAGGGGACCCCCGGCGAGTACTGGACTCCCGACGGCGCGGGGGCCGACTTCAGTATCTTCTGGACTGGGAAGGGCGATCCACAGGCTCCTGGGGTCTTTTAAGTTGATGTTGAGTTGATTTCTATGTTCAGGTACTTTCTGTTTCACCACCCGTTGTCTACCAAGGACTTTTATGTTGACAGCGGTCGAAGCAAGACGCCATGTTTTCTGTTTATCTCTGATTTGTTTCACCTGAGTGCTGGGGTACAAAGGGAGCAAACGCAGATGCCTCGGCACCGAGAATTACTCTTGCGATGCCAAGCTGTGAGGTTGGCTTCACGTTCAGGAGACTTCTAGGGAGGTCTATGAGTTCAAGTAGTATATGCTCTATTGGAGCGGTTTCACGTTCAGGAGTTCACTGTCTGGTTCACTGGTTGGTCACCAGGGAGATTTGGCGTCCGGTTCCCTTGCACCCTAGTCGAGTAAGTTCATCAGCGCCTGACGAGCGCAGTTTGGGGTGAGGTTTTTGTTTGCTAGTTTCATTGGTTCCTTTGCGTTCTAGCCTTCCTCCCCCGTTTGATTTGTCCCCTCTCGCTTTGCTCCCGGACTACTTTCCAGCCTCAGGTGGTCTTCCAGGTTAAGCCCCATTTCAGTTGTCACCTGTTTGTTTTGTTTCTGTTTATTGGACCCTGTACTTTGCTGCCTCGTTTTGGTTGTGTTTGTTTGTTTTGTTTGGTCATTAAAGACTATTTCCTTGCATTGCTCTGTCCCTGCGAGTGTTCCCTTGTCTCGCCTAGCCAGCATGACACCGAGCAGGTTTCTCTAGTACTTGCCTTATTGTGTACTGATCTCTGCTTGTCTTACTGTTCTCTGGTTTGTTTGCCTGGTTGGATTGTTTTTCTGGTTTCCACTTATGTTTGACTCTGCCAAGCCCAAGTCTGTTCAGATCGGTTTGCTTATCATGCTTGGGTTACCTGGACTGTTGAAGCCCCACTTTAACTCTTATAATAAAGTGTTTTGGACATTTTACATCCACAAGCATCTGGTTTGATGTTATGATCTAATTTAATTTAATGTGGAAAGAGGCCACACTGAATAATACATTGGTTTGACCATACTTGTGTATAGCACATTTTGAAACAAAGAGCAAAACATTATACAATTTCATATACAGTTTATAGTTCAAAATACATGTAATTAATCCAAACAATTCAATTTATATTCATCTTTTTTAAGTTGGGGTGGCAAGGCTCTTATCAATGGTGGTAGCTGCCAATCTGTGTCATCTTTATAGTCATATCCCTTTAAAACAAGAGGTGCACCAAGGATTTTTAAGCAATGCCACAGAAGAACCTCTTATAACTTATTATATTATACCTATTATGTATAACCTATTATAAAGAAATATGTTTTAAAAAAAAAAAGACAAATGAGTGTGAAAAAGCCTTTAAGATTCCTTGGTGGCACCTCTGTTTTTAGGAGTGTGGTGGATGACTAAGTATATAGGCGCTCTATTGTATTAAGCTTTACAGCTAATTTTAATATATATTTATAAAAGGCTGTGCAACAATTACATTTGCATAGGAAATGGGTAATTTGTTGTAAGCACTGACATTCTAATGCTGGCTTATAAAAATGTATTGCGAGGGTTTGACTTACAATATTTTCTCTTGGTATGGCACGAGTATAAAAAACAGAAAGAAATTAAAGGTCAAGAATGATCAGTATGATGGAAAAGCTTCTAGGATGATCACAGACACCTAAACTCTAAAAATCCCTGTAAATGAGCTCAAGCTGAGTAAGCTTGAAAGGTTCTATGAGGTAAGTTATAGTACCAAGGGCCACAAAGAACGAAACCACATAAACAAAATTATTTTATTCCACAAGCAATGTATCTAGTAAATGTATCATTCCAAACTTTTTTTCTTCTGCATAGTATTTAAAAGTAAACCTGAACCAGGCTGACCACTTGGGGTTTAGAAAAGACACTCCTCTAATTAATGAAGTATAAAAATACTGTACAGAGCAACTTCATGAACAACCTTACAGACGCTGCATATGATATACATGCTCAATTGAACTGTTCTATATAACCCTGTTCTCCTTTTTTCAGTAAACTTATACAATCGGAAGCAATGGAATCTAATTTGTCAATATATACAACTCTCCTTACTATGGAATCATTAAACTTATTGCCATCGGATATTTTCCCAGCATTTATTTTTGGAACTGCTACGTACTGTGCCATTCTGTTTTTCAACCTGACTGTATTGCTAACAATTGCTTTGAACAGGAAACTTCATAAACCAATGTACATACTGTTATTTAACTTGCCAATCAATGATATAATGGGTGCCACAGCCTTTTTTCCTCAGTTGGTTTCTAGTATATTGTTACATAATAGATCAATTACCTACTCTGCTTGTTTTGTGGAAGCCTTACTAACACACCTGTATGGAGCTGGGTCGCTCCTTATTCTCACTGCTATGGCTTATGACAGATACATTGCCATTTGTTGGCCACTGAAATATAACACTTTGATGTCTCCAAATAACCTTCTGAAAATAATAATTAGCATATGGACCTTAGATTTAACTATAATTGGTTTACTACTTGCACTTTCATTCCGCAAAGAAATTTGTTTCACCAATATAGTAGATATGCACTGCAATAATCCATCTTTGGTGAAGCTAATATGTGGGGATACACAGCTTAATAATGTTTATGGCCTGTTTACTCTAGCTTTTTTTCAAGGACTATCACTGCTGATTGTAGTATTCACATACATCCAAATCTTAGTTACAGTTGTCACTAAAAGACAGTCTGATGCCAAAGGTAAAGCCATTCAGACCTGTGGTACACACCTAATTGTTTTCCTGTGCTTGGAATTTAATGCATTCTTTGCTCTAGTTGCTCACAGGTTTCAGAATGTATCTCCTCACCTACGAAGGGCTTTTGGTATTTCAGTAATGGTATTTCCTCCTTTCCTTAATCCTCTTATATATGGACTGAAAACACAGGAAATTCGAAATAATATTTTTGCCTTATACAAAAAGAAATTATCCCTAAAATAACAGAAATCTGTCATCTACTGTTATTACTAAACTTCATCAACTCCATTTATTTATATATATATATATTTATATATATATATATATAAAAACCCACTAAAGGTGTTCCTCCACAAAGACATTTGTACATTACAATTGGCTAATTGGTGTTTCTTCAGACAGGAGTGTGTCATTTTGTTGCTATTATTATTATTAGTAGTAGTAGTAGTATCATTATTTCCTTCCTCGCTAATAAATATCAGTGTACTGTTCTGTTGTTTGCTTTTTGAAAAAATGTCTCTGGATTGTAATTATCCTGCTTCAACATTTCTGATTGTTTGTCTGAAGGTACATCTTTAACTAAAAAATGCATTTCTCAGTAAAAGCTACATATTTTTTTTACAGTGCCATTATATGCTTTGTTTTTCTAATAATACCAGAACAACCAATGAATAATAAAAGAAACAATTTGTCAACAAAATCTTTTGTAAACAAAATTTCCCCTCCTTTCAATACATGAAACAACTGTCATACCTATCTGAAGCCTTTCTATTTCTCTTTGTATTTCTTGGTGATAATTTTATTGAAGTGCGAATCTTAATCTGCGAAGTATGTTCTGATTCCATATGAATTCTTTACCCTCACTACATGAAATTTAAACAGGGACATCCAAGGAGTTACACTGTTTTAGCCACTTTACTTTGGTCTGCTTGTTCCTCAGTGAAGAGATTAGAAATGTCCTAATCACTTATTGTCCAAAGACCATCATGTTTTGTGTGAAACCAGTGGAACTGTATTTTATTGCTCAGTAAGCCATCACTGCAAATGGGGACATGACATCCCAGTTGCAATGACAGTTGCAAGGTGCTAAAATGCTCAACCTGCCCATATGACTGATAATCAACAGATGACACATTCTCTGAAATACTTAGAATCTCTGTGCATGGTCTTAGGAGCCCTATTGTGGCACACCTATTCAGCACTGAGCACATAAGCTTCTGTTACTGCTTGGTCATTTGCCTGGGATTTTGTAAAATTATGAAAGAAACATGCATACATGTATATTATCTCAATATGTATAATCAGTCCCACTGATTCTAATATTCCTTAGGCCTTGTAGGGTATATTTCTCTCCAAGTAGGATGTCCTTTTCCCTCATCCAGCCAACTCCAAACTGGTGGGTATTGGGATCAGCTTTTTGTTGCTCACACAGTTGCTCTGAAGTCCAACATTAGGAATTGCATTGGTTGCCTGTTAAATTCAGAGAGGCTGCCATTCACTTCTTCAATTTGTTCTAGCATTGCCCTGGATACTGTGATCTGTGCATACAATGAAGGATCTGCCCAGAAAGTACAGGTGGACATAAGAGGTAAACTCCACTACTGCCAGCATGGCCTGTCTTGTGGTGCAATAATATTGCTTTGCTAGGGTCATAATATGCTTCTACAAAGGTTAGAAAACATGGTTGGAATCACAGAAACAGCTCCATCGTGGGTTAAGTTATATGAAACTAAACATAATGAAGATGTATCTTCAAATTATACAAAAGTGAGATAAGGAATTCCATAAGGCCTTATGTTAGGACCGTTACCATTTATATTATTCATGTTGCTACTGGTCAAGGTTGTAATTGATTTAGATATATAATTATATATATATATATTAACTATATTATATTAACTATATTATTATTAGTTATATTATAACTAATATTACTAGCTCACATTTTGAGTCTGGTTAATCCAAGGCATCTTCCTCCAGTCTTAAAAGCGTTTTTTTCTTGCCGATGTCACCTTTGGCTTGCTCACTGATTTATTTTTTTTATGTTTATGTTTTATGATTTGTTGATCTTTTGTCTTATTACTGGATTCTTATAAAGCAGCAAAATCAGTGACAAAATTAGCACAAAAAGCACTTAACTAATACATTTCAGTTGAATTGGGATCATTCACCAAGCCTCTGCTAACTCTGAGAATATCAGTGACTTTTGTATTCTAGCTCAAATAGATATTTACTACCCAGATAAATGACTTTCTATGTCATTTTCACAGATGCCAAAAACATATGCACAGAGCTGTACATACTAATTCATTACACATTGCAGTTCATAGAAATGATCAGGTTACTCTAATATTTTGGAAATTTTTGTTGACATCAAAACTGACTTTTCTGCTTCTAAATAATACTAATTCTCACTCATTTAACTTAACCACATGAGTATAATGATTCACTGTACTAATTACTATATGCTTGTTCTGAGTTCCTCTAGAGGATAATCCATTCTGCTATAAGCTCAGCAGCAACTATAAAATACCTCAGCATCAGAAACCCTCACCAGATTTGAAAGGCTTCCCTTCTGTGTTCTCTGGAGAGCTCATCATTACAGGCAAATATAATATTATAACAACATATTACAATGATTAGTATGTTCATACTGCTATTTTTCATCGTAAGTTATTATCTAGCATATTCAACGTGCAAGCAGTGAAAACATTAAAGGTGAATATTCAGAGAAGTGAGTATTTTATATCTTCTTTATGTTTATATCTTGGGACTCAATATGTTGTTCATAATATTGCTGTCACACAGTCTTGTACATAATTTTTTTCTTTTTTTTACTTTTTGATATAATTTGAATCTGTTAGTCATTCTTTATGGTTCCAATGTATTGTCATTATTTCATGGTAATTGAACCAACATAAATGCTCGAGAATTACTTATTAATAAAATAAATGACAGTGACATCCACTAATTTTTTTTCTTTCTCCTTTTAAGTTGCCATTTCTGATTTCTAGGTTTTTGCCGACCAGCATTGATATGCCATCATACCAAAGCTAAAACCAATAAACTTGAACAAGAACTGATTAATATAATTTGAGTTAATTTCTATTGTATTTCTAGCAGTCCATTTATCATGTGTGTTATTTGTGTTTTTTCATGTATTTGTGACACAGTGTAAAGATGATGAAAAAGGTTTTGGCATAACATCAACAATGTTTTTTAATAGTCAGTTTTACTAATTTTAGATTGTTAAATATTACTTTGTTTACATTTTTTTTAAAAGGTTCTAGGTAAGAGCAACCTGTTTTTCCAGGAGGAGGTTCCAGGAGTAATGGCATCAGTCGGGAATGTCTACAATATATCATCAGTTCTGTCACTTCAAGGTTTCGATTTGTCTTCTGAGAGCAGCTTTACTGCATTTCTCTTTGCAACACTGAGCTACATGATTATTCTCTTCTGTAACCTCATCCTCCTGCTCACCATCATTCTGAATAAGAGCCTTCACAAGCCCATGTACCTTCTCCTGTTAAACCTGCCTGTTAATGACCTCATGGGCTCCACTGCGCTGTTCCCACATATTATTAAGGAATTCATACTAGACACCAAGACCATAGAATTTTCATCCTGTGTTACTCAAGCTTTCTTCATACATGTGTACGGAGGGGGAGCAGTGTTCATTTTGGCTGCCATGGCATATGACAGATACATGGCCATATGCGTCCCTCTAAGGTATAACACTGTGATGACCAATGCCCACATTGTGAAAATAATCACTGGTGTGTGGGTTGTTAATTTTATCCTAATGGCCATACTGTTTTACCTGCTTCTGCGTTTACCTCGATGCAAATCTCAGTTGACTCACTCATACTGTGATAACCCCTCTCTGCTGCAGTTGGTCTGTGCAGATGCGACTATTAACAACATCTATGGGCTTTTTGTCACGGCCATCACTCAGGTCATTTCGCTTGGACTCATATTCTACACTTATCTTCAGATTCTTGTGGCCTGTTTCAGAAGCAATAGGTCTGACACACGAAGTAAAGCTCTACACACTTGTGCTACACACTTAATTGTCTTTCTCTTATTAGAGTGTTTGGGACTCTTTACCATTATTTCATACAGGCTGAAAAACCTGTCTGCAGTCTCGAGACGTTTTATTGGGGTAACCACACTCATTTTCCCACCAACCTTGAACCCAATCATCTATGGAATTAAAACCAAAGAAATCAGAAGCAAAATCATTATGCTTTTTCAGAAAAAAGGTTTCTCATTCTGAATGCATTTTCAATATTTAGAGTGGTTTCAGAGATGATGGTGATGATGATGATGATGATGGTGATAATAGTAATGATAATGATAATGATAATGATAGCGATAATATCTAAACAGGTTGCAGCTTAAAGTGCTTTACAGACAAGTGACATTTATTAACAGTTTCAAAAAAGTCAATGTCACGCAGAAAGTTCTCTGTATCTTAGGTTAACAATCCCTAAATCGTAAAATTTAGTTCCACTGTTTAGAAGTAAAATAACAGAAAGAGGCATCTACAATGTTTCTGTACATTACACAGAATCTGAAGATCAAAGGTCATGTGTTGGAACATGGCGAGTAATGCAGGTGGTACTCTATTCATCCCCTTAAAGATAGAAGTAACGAGTTACTTTCTAAACAGGATTTTATTTTAGTTAGTTTTCCTGCTGCTGTTTCTGTAAAGAGGAGTATGACTTCTAGTCTCCAAATGCCACATTAAAAACAATACATTACCTATTAAAGTCAGTGTAAAAAGATTATATTTCAGCTCAGTTTGAAGCATTTCATGTAGTCTGTTCATCAGGAATTTTTGTCACCATGTACAGAATGACGGCCAGATTAAAATAACGTCGATATAAGCTGTTCTGGACTTTACTTGAATCTAGTTTATAAGAACTAATAAAAACTAATAGAATAATATGGTTTCTCCAAATCACAGGGGGACTTCATTGGGGGACTTCAGTACTTGGTGGGGCAGTGGTGGCTCAGCGGTTAGAGCGCCGGGATATTGATAACAAGGTTGTGGGTTCGATTCCCGGGCTCGGCAAGCTGCCACTGTTGGGCCCCTTTACCCTCTCTGATCCCCGGGCGCTGGAGTTGGCTGCCCACCGCTCTGGGGTGTGTGTGTGTGTGTGTGTGTGTGTGTCTACTCACTGCCCCTAACACGTGTGTGTGAGTGTGTGTTCACTACCAGATGGGTTAAATGCAGAGGACACATTTCACTGTACAGTGCCAAATACATGCACCTTTATTTTTATTTTTATTTATATTTACTTCAGGTGTACATGTTAGAAATATAGCTCAGTTGTCCAAAAGGTTCAGAGAAAAGATCATTGCCTTGCACAAACAAGAAACAAATGATACCAAAAGTAAAAAAAGACAACATTTTAATGGTAAATATATATTCACCTTCACAGTAAGATTATGCAGTAATGGAATTGTAACTCGCAAATTGTAAAGTGCAAATTGTAAACTGAGATGCAGGAGTGAAAATGTTAGGAGAACATTGACTGAACCAAGCTGAGTTACTGGGCTTAAGAACTAAGCTGTAAAATGCTCTTTAAACAATTACTGTATTATTTTAAGTTGGCCTGAGAGTACATTTTCATGAGCGTATCATAAACATTAGTTACTTTTATTTTTAGTTTATATCAAGAACACCCTCCCAATGACTGAAAAAGAAAGTCTAAAAAAACAAAGGCCTTTTTTATGTTGCTCTTTCCTGAAGAAAATAAAAGACCTAAATGCTGGAAATGGAAGATTTTACCTTATGTAGGTCTCTACTGTTTATTGATTGCGCAATCACTAACCATTTAAACATAGACCTGGCATGAACAACTTTAGCACTCCATGGCAAATTCAAATTACTATGTACTATGTATGTATGTTGTTTTGACTTGATCTGTCAGTGCACAGTACATTCTAATAAAATAACAAACTCTGTGCCATCATGCTATGTTTGTGCACTGGATGTAATTTCATACTGGGAGGATTGTGTTTACATTGTAGTACACTTTTGTGCACATCCTCTCCTGAGAAAATAAACATTTGAACCCCTTGCTGCACAACCAGTATTCTGATAAATATAAGGTGCAGACACGTCATGGTGAAGAAGATAGTTAGACTGTTTTCATGAAAGAAGGCATGCAGAATGCTCTGTACATACATATACAGTAGGAACTTCTATAACATAACTACAATGACAGACATTATACCAGATTATATACATTTAGATGGTGAGTTTTGACTGTTACATTAAAAAAGTTAGGTTGTTAGGTTAGGTTAGGTTGTTGTATGGTGTTATCAGAGATTTGAAGAGATTTCCTTAAGGTAATAGTAAGTTATAATAAATTTTGTATTGTATTTCTAATTGTGCACATTATTTTCCTGCAAAGTAAAAAACATCTCATTAGTGATATAAAAAAGAGTGTAGTAACAAAGAATGCAAATCAGTATTCATATATTCCATTTTAATATATATACTTAAAATACATTCTTAAAAATAAAAATGCTACAGAAGAGATTTTTTACAGTGCCATAGAAGACGAAGGCCTGGTTTTCTTTTTGTAAAAGATGAGAACCTTTCAATTTGTAAAGAACACTTATATGAAGTAAAGGCTAATTGAACCTCTAAAAGGTTTGACTGAAAAATTGGTTCCTCATGGAGCCAAATGTGATTCTTCAGTGGCATTGCTTTAAGAAGTCTTTGTAGCACTCTTTTGAAGAGTGCATCTAATTTCCACTAGAATGACAATCATCTGATTTCTCTCGACAGATCAAAGAAGAACTTAACAATGAACGATTTCTCAAATGTATCATCCACTTTGTCACTGCAAGGTTTCGATTTGCCTCCTGGAACCATCATCCCTGCATTCATTTTTGCAACACTAGGATACATTTTCATTATCTTCTGCAACCTTGTGCTTTTAACCACCATCATTGTGAATAAGAGCCTCCATGAGCCCATGTATGTTCTGCTGTTAAACCTGCAAATTAACGACCTCATCGGCTCCACGGCTCTGTTCCCACAGATCATCAAGGAACTGCTATGGGATACAAGGACAATTCAGTTTTCATCCTGTGTCACCCAAGCTTTCTTTATACATATTTATATAACAGGTGCAGTGTTCATTTTAACTGCTATGGCGTATGACAGATATTTGGCTATATGTCGACCTATGAGATACAACACAATTATGAATAATGCACACCTAATGAAAATCATTTCTTTAGTTTGGCTCTCCAACATCCTTATGATAGCTGTGCTCTTCATCCTCTTACTGCGTTTACCACGGTGCAGGTCACTCCTGACACATACATACTGTGACAACCCCTCTCTGCTTCAACTGGTCTGTGCCAACACGACTATTAATAACATATATGGACTCATGACTGTAGCCGTGTGTCAGGTCTTAAGCGTAAGTTCAATTATGTTTACATACATACAGATCCTTATAGCTTGTTTCAGAAACAAAAGGTCAGACACACGCAGCAAAGCCCTCCAAACCTGTGCCACACATTTAATAGTCTTTCTCATTTTTGAGTGTTTAGGCCTATTCACAATTATTTCCTACAGGTTAACAAACACTTCCCCTTATTTTAGAAGATTCAGTGGAGTAATTGCTATGATTTTGCCTCCAATGTTAAATCCTATTGTGTATGGCTTAAAAAGTAAAGAAATCAGGGCTAAAGCTTTAAAGTTTTTCCAGCAAAGGATTAATCCCTCATAATCTGCTGTATGTATCAATATGATGCTGCATTCTTGCTTAAGTGTATTATTTGTAGTTAAAAGGGATTGTGTTGTCTATTTTATTTTACTTCACTCTGTAAATCTCTCTTCTACATTCAAATAATTGCAGTCTTGCATTTCTTTATCAACTTGACCACCTACTAAACTCTGTAACATAATTATTAGGTTTTCGTATCAGTAAGTATCTTCGCCAGATGACAGTATCTGCATATTGGAACAAGACTAAATCAGGAATTCATAGTCTATGCACACAAATGTTTACAGACACATAAAAGTTTCCATGTTTTACTGTTAGCAAAAGGCTGACATTTATTCACATTGTGCCTATAAACCACTAATTTTCCAGGTCAACTTTTATTCTTTGAGTCTCTTTACATCAAAATCTATGATGTTACATAAAAATTAGTAAAATTAGTAAAAGAACATTCTTTTCATTTTTTTTATTTCTTTAATTTTTAATTTCATTCATTGTTTTTTAAACAACTTAATATAACATTTCCTATTATTGTTTGTAAGGTTGTATCAATATATTGATAACAATTAAGACCAGTAATTATGATTATGCTTTTAAGATTGGTTTATGAATTGAATTGACATCAGAAACTGTAACAAGCATGTTGTATACTAGGGTTATCAGGCATCAGAAAAAGCCTTTAGGGTTGTTCAGATAAGTTCATTCAGGACCAGTTTCTAAGAACCAGGTAAATTCAAAATGTAAAATAATATTGAAACATTTTTGGCATTATAATGTCTATATAGTGTGTAAGTTTAGTCTTAAGCCATGATAACAAAACCAGTCCTTAAGATACTTTTATTTGTTTAGATTATTTTGAATTTGACCTTGTTTTTTCTTCTTTTTTTGTAATAGCTACTGAGTGACCCAGGTGTAATAAACTCCTGACTGATCAGAAGTAAAAATAAAAAATATATATATTTATAAAATAAATAAATAAAAATAAATAAAAATGTTAAAAATTAACTTGAATAACACTTTAATAAATCACACTTTGGGTAATCTTTGTTACAGAGTTACATACCTGTGGTAAAGATTGATAAATGCTGTAAGAAAAGAAATGTCTCCCTCTTCTGGAAAAAAAAACAAAAAACAAAAATTAAGATTATTCTGATGTTGGCTGATGTTGTCTGATGATGGCTTTTAGTTTTTTTAATCGTTTATGTTATTACTCCTTACCTTTATGTCAAGAAATCAGAGGATGAGTACACGTATATATATATATATATATATATATATATATATATATATATATATATATATATATTGCATATAAGAAACATGTGTAAGTTATATATTTTTACTTTACTTGCCTCTGTGGTTTAAGGCACTGCTTTTAAACAAAAAGGTAATGATTAATCAATGCTTAATTTTTGCTGTCTTATTCACTGCCATGTAAATATCTGTGTAAAGAAAAGGTGAGGAAATAAAAGGCCACAAGAGTTAATTAATTTCTGCTTATGAGAAGAGAAACGTCTCCATCTTCTGGGCATTAGGCTTAGTAGATTTTTTTCTAACATTTTAATGTTTTATCTTTAAATAATTATCTTTTATTACAATTTTTAACTGTTAAAAAATGTACATTTATTCATTTGTAAGAATTGCAGTGCTATTCACACCAACCCAGGACCATTTGATGCTATCGACACAGTCAACATCTTTGCTTGCCACAGTAATTCCTAACAAACATCAAGAGCTAGTGATTGCACATAGAATTACGGATGTAAGCAATAGTTATTCAGAACATAACGTCTAACAATCTAATGTCTGAGTCAGCAGTGTTTCTGTTTATTTAGTTTTCTGTGAGACCTTGAGACCTCAAAGACTGTTTGATTTAAAATCAGTTACATATTGTATTAGTTTAAACAGCTTTATTTATTTCTGTGTACAAAAGGCTACATTATTTTTCATTATTCTGTATTTTCCTCCCACAGATTGATCGTAACATAAAATACATTGTCATTTTTACATTGAATTTAATCATGCAAATTCATTGGCCATAACCTTGTATTTGTTTATTGGGCCAAGTTAACTATAGTATGTAGACTTTATTCAGATCAACAGTACTAACTACAGTAACAAACAGTATTAGCTACACATTTGTATACTCTGTTGACCATGAGTGCACATAATACAGCAATGAACTCCATCAACTTAAAATAAACTTCTACACAAAATATCACACTAATAATCATTATGGTGGAGGGTGTTCAGATTATCTAAAAACTATATATCTAAGAAATACATGGTGTACATATATAATTTGGATTAAATCAATGAGAGTGGTCTTCTATTATGGAACTGCATACATCAGAAAAACTTTTTTAAAACAAAAAAAAACATTTGTTTTAAACAAAAAAACATTTTCCTCAACCATCATATAGCACTAAAAATTCTTGCATGTGCCAACCTCACAGCAATGCTCAATTCAAGTGGTGAAATTTTAATTTTACATTTTGGAACCAAACCCTTATGTTATTTTACATCCCATCAAAGACAGAAAAAACATCAGATTTGATTAGATTTCATACTAAATCAAATGGTTATTTAATTGATACCATAAAATTATAATTTTAAGTTTCCTAAAAAGCATGTGTGTGTGAGTATGAAGAACTTTTAAATATGTTGGTTAAAAAGCTTCACATCGAGTGAAGTTTATTTAGACCTTTAAAGGTTCTTCACACTCACATATCTCTACTACAAACATTGTTCTTCTTGGAACCAAATGTGTTTTTTTTTTCTATTGACATTTCTCAAAGAACCATTTGTAGCACCTTCATTTTAAGATTGCATGTAAAATTGAGACATTTCTCACCATCAAACTGAAGAAATGGCCTTCACACGTTCAGTTTTGGATAATTTATGTTTATCCAGGCCAAAAAGTCTGTTCCTAAAAACTGTCAACTTAGATTTAACATCTTTTGTTTTGAGCCCATAAATGACTGGATTGAAACAATTAGGAACAATTACATATACCAATCCCATGATTTTCTGAATAGTAGGTGGGGTGTTAGGAAACCTATGAACCAGAACAATGGCAGAACTTGAAATCTCATAAACAAGAAACACAGTGAGGTGAGTTCCACAAGTATGCCAGGCCTTGGACTTAGACTCAGAGTCATTGCTCCTGCAGCATGTTATCAAAATCCATGTGTAGGAGAACACAACAGAAAACACACCAATGCCATGAAAAAATGCAGTTATGAACAGGCCGTAGATATTGTTCACTGTAGTGTCAGTAGCACAGGTCAACTTTAAAATAGTCACATTGTCACAGTAATAGCTGGCAATGTCTTTTCTACAGAAAGGATGCTGCAAGGTGAGGCAAAACAGGATCAAACACAGGATGCAAACAGTGATCCAGGATGAACCTATGAGACGCATAAGAATAGTTTTGGACATGATTGCATGGTATCTTAAAGGGTGACAAATGGCTATGTAGCGATCAAACGCCATGATAGAAAGGATGAGTAAAGTGGATCCACCATAAATGTGTATGAACCAGGCTTGAACGAAGCAGGCAGGGAATGTGATGAGGCCATACTCAAACATGATCTCAAAAATAGACCTTGGAACCAGTGCACTGATACCAAAGATGTCATTGACAGAGAGATTGCACAGCAATATGTACATCGGCTCATGTAAGGTCCGGTTTGATATGATTGTTCCGATTAGCAGCAAATTACATACCACTGAGAATATATAAGCAGGGAGAGCGATAATAATTGTTGCATAGACACCTTCACGAGATAGATTCATGCCTCTCATAACAAAAACTGTGTTCAGAACATCAATAGTGTCTTTTGTCACGTTAGCCATGTTTTTAAACTTCTTCACAGCTCAATCACTCCACCTAGAAAGAAAGAAATATACATTACACCACTGTTCTTAGCTTCACTTCTTTGTACGTTCATGCTGCAGATATGCTGGAATCTCCTTTTCCTAGCTTACATTCCAAAGGACAATGTAAAGCCAACATGTATAAAGCCTATATGTATAAAGATATGCTCAAATGTTGGGCTGGAAAACATTAATAAATAAGTACAATGTCAAATTAAGCCTGAAAGACATATCTGAATGGCTATAAACATAGGCTGTATGTAAAAGAACACACATTTTTAACCTGAATGCAGTATATATTGGTAAGGAGGTCCAAATATACTTACTTACAGCAAATGTGTTTGGTTGGTGAGATTTCTCCATGATGGAGCTTTATTAATCTTCCTCTTCAAAAAAAAAAAAAAAAAAAACACTGAGAGAAATTCTCAGAAGAAAAGACATCTGTTGGGATTAATAAGTCTTGTGCATTGAAAACTTGGTAATACAGAGATCTGTCATTCAGTTGCGTCTATTTTTTATGACTGTTGTTTGGTCTACCTCTACACCACCTTTAGGACCTTTCTATTCTCTGATAAACCTTCTTAGCTATTCTCTGAAAACCTTTTTAGCTACTTTCTGATCAACTTCATGGACAGCACATAGTGTGTAAATGACGAGAATGTCTTTGTTCCTAATGGGTAAATTATCATGTAAAATAAGAAATATGGGAAATATTTTTGACTGGATATTTTAAAATGAAACAAAGACTCAATTTGTTTAACAGTTAGTAACGTCAAAATCAAAACAGGACAATTGTGGAGCAGCAGGGATTCAGTAGATTATGAAGAGACTTTTAAACAACATAATTTAAATGTGTTTCTAATCTGCTGAATTTAGGTTATTTGTTTTTCACTTTAATGTTAGTGAGCAAGGGCATCTATAAATGTTCGTCTGAGAAGTCACTGAACATGTAATAGTTATAATAAACACCATCCTAACATCCCCAACAAGCTGTTACAGACCTGTTCTAACTGGACTTAATTGAATTAGGCTATGGTTAGGGGTAGAGTCAGGACCAGGGTTAGGGTTGGTGAGAATTAAGGCAAATGTAGTTCATTGTAGTAGCATAACTCATAATAACTCTGGGTTTCATCCCATAGCAAGTTATCAGCACGGAACTACAGTATAATGATTTCCAGTTCTCACATAACTTTTAGATATAGCCAGAATAGCCTGAATAATGTTGAAATCATTACTTAATATACAGCATACAAAATTTGGACACCTTTAGCAAAATGACATATTTCTCACATAAGTGAGAAGTAGTAAACACTAGCCACGTTTACATGCAGCTTGATTATTGGTTAGTAATCCAACTATTAATTAAATTAGATGGATTAGAATACATCCATGTAAACACCTCAATCAGAATAGACCCTTCTGAATACAACTTCTATTTAATTAAATGAGGTGGGTAATCATTTTAATAATCTGTTAAATAAAAAAAATCACGGCCATTTTGTTAATGCGGACCCCACCCTGAGGTGAAACGGGAGGGCAGACTCAGAAGTGTTTTTGGCCAGGAGTCAGCTTTCTGTGGTCTGCATGTAAAGGGAGGAGACGGGTAGGAGGTGGGTGCAAAGTTTGTTCAGACAAGGATAGACTGTGAGGTGTGAGTATATGAAGGGGATGAAAACCTAGAAAAGGAAGGGTTAAGGTCATGGTTCTTCTCCCAAAATTAAGTTAAATTCTTGTAAACACCTGTATGCGATTGCATTCCCAAATCAGTTAAAGTACATTCTACACATGTGTAAGGCAACAGCAACAGCCATTATTATGCAATATATGCTCTCACAATATTCTCATGGGAATCTCTGTCCACTTTCTTCACCAGCACCTCCGCGCTTGAGAGGCAAGTCTATCCATAACACTTGAAGACATTGATTACAAATAGATTTCAACTTCATTATATTTTCAGGAAGACTACTTGCTTCTAAAATGCCTTTTTGAATTAAATATTTCTGTGAAGGATGACAGTAAGTTTATTTTTTGTCTGAAATGGTATCCAATGACATGCGTGCCAACTCAAATGTGTGATTTGTTAAACAGTAAATGTTCTAAATTAGCTACACCTGCACCTACATGTACTGGAGATAGAAAATGCTTAAATCAGCTACTATGTCCTATGCAAATTATTAAACATAACCTTTTTAGAACCAAGTTCATGAGACTAGTCTACTCTCCACGACCTCATGACTAACCCGTTTCTTTGTATCCTGCTTTGTAGACCATTGCAGTATGTTCTGCGTGGTGAGATTTTTCATCAAGTTGCATAAGGCCATGAATGATTGACTTCATTCTGTTCCTTCACTGGTATCACTTTTAATGTCTCCATCTGCTGGATGTAGTGAGAAGCTTATGCACAGGTCATGTGCTTTAATGTGCAAGGTCTAAGCTCTGCTCTTCACCATAGGCTCATCTCTAGGTGATTTGATTAATTAGGACTCCTCTTAAGCACCTCAGTTTGGAGTGTTTGGAGGGAGTCACCATTTCGTTACCAATATTTGATGTGTTTGTGATGCCTTATTGTTTCTTTTGATTTTGACATTCTGCTTTGTACTGTGACTTAGATTGTGAATTTGCTTGTGTTGTACCTGCCTGCCTGTTTTCCGACCTCTGCCTGTCGACTGCCTGTCGAATATTACTTTAGCCCTTATGAAGTTCTGCACATGCAGCCTGCATTAATCCAAATGTTACACCACTCTCTCTCACCAGTCTTTACTATGTACTATGTATCCTGACTTTTGCATCATCAGTATTGGGTCCTGGATAGCTCACGTGTCTCAGAATGTTGCAGGATGTAACTCTTCCTCTCACCCTTTCTTAGATAAGTGAATGTCCACCATAATTTTAAAGTAAAAACAACAAGAACACAAAAAAAAACAACAGCAAATGAAAACTCACCACTGCTCTCTTACTCTCACTGGACTCACATGATACTCATTGTCATTGTAAGGTGTACACCAAGTGATACGGGTTACTTGTAGCATGTATGTAAATGGAGATATTTTGGAGATTGTTGAGTAGAATGTACATATAAACTTTTCAGTCCTAATCTGTAATCGGAATGGATTCAATCGGATTGTAAATAAGATAATCAGATAAGAGAATCCTTTATTAGTCTCATGTGAAATTCTCAAATCTTTGCATGTAAACTGTCATGCTTCCAGGTTCCAGGCTCTCCCCTTGTAGAGTTGTAGAGTCCTCCTCTACAACTACAACTCCCATAATCCAACACTACATGATGACATTACTGTCACATCATCCACCTTTCCCGTTCCCCCTCGCCAGAACTGTTCACTGTTCAACTGTTCCCAATAACTACTGTTTGTATAATTAGCTGTCCAGGGGTGTGTTTCCCAAAAGCATAGTTCCTAGCTATGATGCAGATGCGATGCAAGTGTTTCCCAAAACCATAGTCATCAAGGTAACCATGTTGGTAATTTACACAGTCCAAACCATCGTTAAGTGACACAGGCATTTCCCAAAACCATCGTTCCACCGAACGTTCGCAAACACTGTTGTTAAGCTGTGTAGTTGGAACTACAATGGTACACCTGGGGTTAGAAGCTTAGTTCCTGGGTATTACGTCATCGATGATGGAGGAAGCAGGGTAAAGAAGCATGTCAGTAAGCTGAAAATGAACATCAATTTTCTGGTGAGATGCCAAATGCTTTAAACACACATGTGTAAGCTGTGTAACATTCAACAAACAATGCTCTCAGAATTAATATATAAGTTCAATTATTAAATTATAAGTATAAAGTATTAAGTTATATTATAACTTCACCCTTAAGGGAAGAGAAATTTTGGGAGGCGTGTAGGCCTGATTTCCAGTCCTTATTGAAACTCTGAATTTGTGGGATGGATGGGGATGCAGGAAGAATCTCTCAGGGTCTGCTGAAGAAAAACAAAATTAATATTAATGCAACTGGCACATATTATATGTATATGTATTATGTGTATATGTGGGTATTTCCAGGCCTATGAGACAATGTTATGTTGTTAGAACACATATCGGAAGAGACAGTGATAAGCACTGAGAGTAATTATTGTGATTACAGGAAAAAAACCTAAAAGAAACACATCAGCGGCCAGATTTCGAGCTCAGGTCTACGTGTTTGTAAAACTCCATATAACTCGGGAACGCATCATGCCCACATGTTTATTTCAGTGCACTATTGAGGTACATTGTTGAAGCTAGTCCATCCATCTTATTAATAACCATGTGTTAATTATTTTATTCATTCACTTGTTTATTTTCCTCATTATTTTCCGCATATGATGTATTTTCCTGTGCCTATGAATGCATTTGACTTGTAATAATAGTTATTGTATTTTTTTCTTCTAAAAGAATAGTTGGCTATAATTGATATTTTTAGTACATTTAATTGTTGATTCTATTATTATTGTTATCATTTTTGGTGTGATTATAATATTTTCAGATATGAGTTGTGTACGTTAAATACGTGATTTTGATCACAACTATCATATTTTGGCATCATATTACAAGGTTTGTGAGTTTAAACACATCTTGAAACTTTGTAGTTCAGACTAGGTGTTTCTAAATGACATGGTTCGAACATGTGGTACGAACAAAGTACGACAGTTTTGGTAAACAGTCGTGCTTCAGATGTTAGTTTAACGATGCATTGTACCATGCTAGTTCAATGCTAACCTCTGCCATTGTATGAAAAGCACACCCTAGTTCATCTTCTCCTTTGTGTTCTGTAGTAATTAGCCTTCCTGTTTATCACTGCTTGCCCTCTTGTTTGATTCTTGGTTTTGCTTGACTCTCTGGTTTAGGCTATTATTTTGTTTAATGGTTTTTACCCCTGCCTTGCTTATTTTTTATTGTTCTCTGGTTCACCTCCTGTACTTACCACTTGGGCTCTCAATTTTGCTAAAGTATTTTTTTTTTTTTACTTCCACAAGTGTCTTGTTCATTCCCCACACATTACAAAAACAGACTCCCAATCTAATCAAATATGAAACACAGCATTTTCAGCAAATCATATTGCCTAGTTACTCTGTCTTCTATAACAAATAAATATAGAAAAGAAAAATCAGTGTAGCCTGTACAAAGACTTGTGCAACTTGCAGAGTCAAAAACAAAAACAAAACAAAAAAAAAAAAAACTGTAAACGGCAAAATAGACAGTTTTGTGGCTAAACATCTTTCAGTTCTTGTAGCTGAAAATTGTTCCTCTTTTCTTTACAGAAGACCTCTAGTTCAGAGATATTCTTGGTTGTTTTGCTGTCTTGCCTTATTAAACCATATTTATAAATTGTCCATGATGTTTAAGACAGGATAATGTGATAATAAGAGGCCTTCCATGAAATTCAGTTTCAGTTCAGTTGTCCCCTCAGGTAGTACAGGTTGGATTTAAAGATATATTATGGATCACTGTCCTGTTGTAGAATCCATCTACAATCCAGAATCCATCTAGAATCCACTCTGTCCAGCTTCAGACTTACAGAAAGATGGTTTCACATTTGCCTCCAGAATTTGCTATTCTTTTTTATTCTTCCTTCCACCTGCGCAATTCTGCCAATGCTGCTGGTGGTAGCTTCACCATTTTAACAGGTTGTTTGCAGAGATTTGCAGTTAGGATTTGCTTGTATTTTGGAGAGTCCATTTCCCTCTACTCATGCAATATTGCCAATGTCACTAACAGCAAGATGTTCTTTCCTTGAAATCCAGTTCTTTTTTCTTTCTATCTTTGCTTATTGAGGCAAAGGAGATTTTGACCCTCTTGACTGAAGCTAACATTTCATGCAGATTCTTAACACTTGTATGGTGTCTTAGGGTGTCCAAACTGTTGACCAGGCCACTGACGATTTTTTTATTTTTAATGTGAAACAAAGAATCACTGAGCATTATGGTTTCTAGAAGAAAATGTTAAAAATATGTTTTATGTTTGATTAGTTACAGAAGGTGGGTTATACTTTCATACTATTAAAAAGGCATGACAGTGGCTTTTGGAACATCGCTGTGAGAATGTGATTGCATTCAGCAACAAGAGCATTAGTGTGTCCAGATAGTCCTGAGATCACAAATGCAGCTCTACCTAATTCCAATAGATGGAGCTCCATCTGTAACAACATGGCACTGCACATAGCCAAGCACCTTTTATTATTTGCAAGGGTCCTCCAAGGCTCCACCCAATCACCCCACCTCTACATACCTGAAACCCATCTAAGACTCATTATCACACTCTAAATTATCTCCTGTGTTTCAGCCTGTATTTGCAATGTCTCTGGGTTTCTTCTCTGAGTTCTAATGCTAGCAATACACAAAAAAAAGACTAAAAATAAAGCCTGACACTCTCTCACCAGACAATCTGTCAGTACTCTGAAAGTTTTTAGTCACAGATTTTGAATTGACTGAGGATCTTGCAGGGTCACTATTTGCAAAACTACAATTAGATTCCATTTAAGATTGTTCCCCATCATTTTCACAGTAGAAATGTACAATAAATAAATAAAATAAACAATAAACAATGGATGAGAAACAGAAGCAGTTTTTGGCCAGCTGCCCATTCCATCATCTTGTGGAACCCATGCCACAAAGTATGGAGGCTGTTGTGAGAGTAAAAGGAGGCCATACCCAGTATTAGTGGAGTGTTCCTTAAAAAGGTTCTTGTGGAGTGTATAATCAAATATTCTTCACACTGTTACATCAACCTCAAGGTGTGCTCTTGTTTGTGTTACATGTATGCAGAGGTTTTTCTTGGGTAAATAGCAAAGCACTTTTGTAAGTCGCTCTGGATAAGAGCGTCTGCTAAATGCCTTAAATGTAAAATGTAAATGTATGCTCTGATTATTGTAAAGACATAGTAGATTTGTTTGTCATGTGAAGTGTTTATGTTCTGTATATACTCACATACATGACTCATCGAAAGTTTTACTATCACTACACCATGTTCTGAGCCAGCTTTCAATCCCTGGTCACAACATAATGACTCTCTTATTACACTATCTGTAAAGCTGCTAATTTTGATCAAGTACCATCTGAGGTGCGGTTGAGGTGTCAGCCATGTCACTCCACTGCTGCGTTCTCTCTTCACTGTAGCTTCCTGTAGCTGCTGCCCGCATCAGATTCAAAACCCTGACGCTGGCCTACAAGGCCAAGAATGGACCAGCCCCTCCGTATTTGATGGCAATGGTCAAAAGCCGGTCTGCACCAAGAGCCCTTCCAGCTTCAAGTACGGCTCGGCTCGACCCGCCATCCCTCAAAATCCACAGAAGACGAGCATCCAGACTTTTTTCTGTCCTGCACCGAAGTGGTGGAACGAGCTTCCCCTGGGTGTCCGAATGGCCGAGTCGCTCGCTGTCTTCAAACGCAGACTGAAGAGACCCACCTCTTCCGAGAGTACTTGGGCGAATAGAGTACTATGGTCGCCTTATTGTATTGTGTTTAGTAATGTCTAAGCTTAGAGGTATCTTTTGAATTATTGGTCTATTCTAACTAGCTAAGGTTTTTGTCTTGGGTAAATAGCAAAGCACTTTGTAAGTTGCTCTGGATAGGAGCGTCTGCTAAATGCCATAAATGTAAATGTAAATAAATTAGGTGGGAAATTCAGGAGTCAGTTTGTATGGATGGAAACTATCAAAAACAGGGAGTTTAACATTTTCTATTTTAAGTTAGTTGCAAGGAAATGGCCAGATATTTAAATTGTCTGCTGACAGTGACAGTGACATGCAAACACTGAAATGACAATTTGAGAGTTTAAATATTCCACAATGGGAAGAAAATGTACTGTCCAACCATTTATTAAAAAATATTAAAAATAATAGTTATTATATATATATATATATATATATATATATATATATATTATATAACATTATTATAATATACTGTGTGTAATTTGGTAATTGCTTCATAAAATGTTCCTCTACATCCATTGCTTTATTTGTGCAATGTGTATGTGTGTGTGTGTGTTTGTGACATGCATTGAAAAAAAAAACAATTTTACACATGCTTTGCCATAGAAAAAGTCTGCAGCTTATACAATGTGCACGAAGACAAACAGGTCAGGGATCTGTAAAGTGGTGAGATAATGACACCATCATTATTGGACAATAGGGTAATTAGATTGTAATCGTGAGTCCTACATAACTTAATGTATATCTGGGTAATGAAAGTAAACAGAACATTTATTATAGGTGATTCTGAGACCAGATGTCTTTTTTTTACAGAGCAGACTAAACCTTGCCAGAGCAAAGTGTCTTAATCTTTTACCAAAGAAGGTCGCCTGACATGTATATAGTGAGTATGATCAACAAAATGATGTCACCTATTAGACACCCATTTTCTTAAAATACACCATCAGTGGCTGATCCCAGTACCCAGAGACTTGTTAAACATTAGTCTCGTCTGACAACCATTTGTGTACTGTAACAACCAGAACATTCATACAGATTGTTTCTTTTGTCATTCATTAGGTTAATGACTGTGTTTTGTTTATGAGCTTGTCATGTGTTGTGGGGTCCCTGACAGCTGTCCCAGTAGGTCTGTAAGCCAGGATAATTGCTCTTATGGGAGTGAGTTGTTGAAACAGCCAATTTCTGCATTGAGTGATGTGGCAATATTCTGCTTTCACTAAGAGTTTCCCTTCTTGAAAAAACAAGCTTATCTGGAACTTTAAGGATGGATTCATTGCTTCCACTGGATAGGGAACAAAGTAAAAGTAAACTTTCTAAAACTAATACAAACAAAATGGCAAGACTGCACTTAGTAGGCCCAGTATGTCATGTTGCATGAGTATAAGCTTTTGGATGGTCAGTATTAATCAGGAAAACATTTACTTGAACTGCATTTACTTACTCACAGGATTGCATTTTTTAGCCATTGTGGCTAATTACTAGGCTATGAATTTAAGGCTGTGTTCAGACTGCAGGCAAATTTGGATTTGTTTCTCACATCAGATTTGGTGAGATGACGGTCTGCACTGTTATTTGTACATGATTGGATATGTGTGCCCAGACATCACAAACCTATCTGCATGAGTCACTGTGGTCATGATGTAGGTGCTACTGACTTGCTTTCATTCACAGAAACAGGAGAACAGATGTGACTTTGCGAGAAATTGCATTTCAAACCACCTACATTTCATGTATCATCTAGATATAGAAAAAAACTATTTGGCCTGACAGTCTGAATATAGCCTATAGACCTAGATGTCTTTGCCCATGTCCTGGAGGCTGGTGAACTATTTTGAAGATATTTGGGCTGGAGTTCTAGGCAACTTTGTGGCAGAGCATGAGTCCTAAGTCCCCCATATCTTGTTGTATATCTATAATTACCAAACCAGATACAGCAGATAGTTAATAGTGGTGGTATTAATAGTGGCAGATAGTTACGAGTCCATTTTCTTTTTCTTTTTTTAAAGGTTTTAACATGGTCACTAAACAGGTAGCAGTGGTAGGAGGGTGAGCCGCTGGTCTGCTATAGGTGGTGGTGGGTGGGGGTTCCGCTGGTCAGACTGGTAGATGGCAGCTGGTCTGACGCAGGTAGAGGGGACCTCAGCGGGCAATCTTCCAGCAGGTCGGGCTGGGTGGCCGTTTACTCTGAGAGTGATTTCACCCTCACATCCTATCCAAGAAAACTTCTCATTATCATCACAATTGGCCAGTCATGTCAATCTTTTGAGTCATACAAGATCTGAAGACACAGAAACCAATAGATGAGCATACACAGTGGTCATTACCTCTGCCATTAATGTGGACAACACTAAATGAATGAGCTTTGATGGGGCAGACTTCAGTAGCATAACACTAAGGTCATACCTTGTCACTCAAATCTTGCGCCCTCAACTCCCACCCACATGGGATGAACGTGGAGGGTTGAAGACCCATAAACATGCTGAATTGTCCAGGTATTTTTAAACTTTCTGTAACTTGCTGGAGTCTATCTTTAGCCCCTTGCAAGCTCCAAAGATGTTCATACCACAGTCAGATTGTATTTGTTTAGCAGGCCCACAGGTGGCAAAACCTGCATTAATAAAGCTTGATGAGTCCATTGTTGTGATCATGTGAAAAGTACTATCCTTTTACTGTTGGCTAGTCCCTCTCTAGTTGGCTAGATTTGATGTTCCGTGACCACCAATGGACCAAATATGTCCTAACAATGTAGGAAAAGAGTGGATCCACCAATGATTCAATAACCCATTGCTCTCAATGCATTGCAAAATGAAACCTTTGATGCTGCACCTGCTCACAGTAACGTTTGACGGGCAGGGTAGTAATGCTACCCTCCAATGCTTAGTTGCCCTAAAGCATCAACATATGGGCATAGTTAAAAAAGAGCAAGTCTTCAACACATAATGATCTTTGTTTCCCTTGAAGTAATAAGCCATGTTGGAGTTTTGCAGGGGCTTCACCAAGATGAAGAGGTTGACCAAAGGAGTTTCACATTTCGATGTCTTGTACAAGAAAGCTTTTTCTGCCAACCAGGTGCTGTGCTTAGCTGTTGCTAAAACTGATATTTTTGTATGATCAGTAGGATTTTGATCAGTAGTTATATATTTCTACTGCGGGTAGTCTATGCGAAGACCAAGGTCCTTCAGCTCTTCTGCGAAGAGAAATAGTCTCAAAACCTCAACCTTGTTGAAGGCTATGTTGACAGTCTGAGATTTTAAAGTGAAAACATCTCTTTGGTGTTTAGTGGAAAAGATCATTTTGTCCTCAGTAGGCACTGGCAACAGGCCACTGCCAACAAAAACTATTCCTTTGAATAAACTGTCTTGCCCTTTGTCTGCAATCTTTCTCACCTTCAAGGGCCACTCTCCTGAAGCTGAAAATGTCTGCTACAAGGAAAGCACTACTGCCAAAAACCTGCATCCTGTACTCCATCTCAAACTCATCATCAATCTCATTGTTGCAGTATTGGAGGAAGTGCAGAAAGTTTCAACAATCATTTTGCACCACAAGGTAGTAGAACATTTGCTGTATGTTGGTTGTTACAGCTACACACCAGTACTCCCAGGAGACTGTTGTTCATGTTGGGCCCAATTAGCAGCATGTCATTCAATAGTGGAGTTAAACACAACTCTTATTTGACCAACTTTTGAGCATAATAACATTGAAAGATTCCAACACTCAAACAGTCATTGTATATAGTGGGGCCAGATCTGTATGTTCATTATTTAGCATGTTCCTCATTAACCCTGTAAAGTCATATTTCATATATGGGCAGTTCATAAGCATACAGTTATAAGTAAAGCAAGGTGGTTGTTGGTCTGTTCATGGTTGTTAAGTAATTGTTTCATTGTTCTGGAATTAGGGAGTGGGGCAACCCTATAAAGAGAAGCATCTTTGTCCATTGTCCTCATTTGCAGATAAGTGTGAAATTTCATGGATGGAGCTGGTTTGTCATTATACCCTGTGCAATTAAAGATGGATTACCCAAACATTTTTCCAAACATAGCATATACTTTTTCCAACTCACTGAAGCAGCACTCTTTGATTTTAGCAAAATGTATCTTTTTTGTAAATACTGTTATAGGATGCTGGATTGATATGCTGTCTTGGATTTTCCAGTAGGTTTGTCACTACTATCAAGTAAAGGGAGTATTAAGACTAGTTGTGGACTTTATTTTCCATTTTCAGGAAAATCTCTGTGTACTATATAGTGGCATAGAGTATAGGCTTAATCCCAGTCCAGGATACAGTCCTTAGAGTTCTGCAGGCTCCTATTTTTGTCACATATTATCAGGGGTATCATTTTGGTCATTAAGTATACCATTATATTCCCTCTTTAATTGATGTAAAAGTATTTACCAGAACTTATAAATAGACAATTAATCAGCATTAATCAGTAATTAAAGATGTTTCTAACAAGTACCCCAGAGAAGATCTGGGCTTAATTAGATGCACATTAACAAACCTAATGTTTTTGTTTGTTTGTACACATGCAGACTAATTAATCCCAAATCACCATTTTGCACTTTTTACAGATGCATATATGTGTGATCTTCATGATCAGTCCAAGTTGTCACATGAAAGACTGAAGCAAAGACTGTGAACTTTTGAAGTCACACAACAAACAGCTTATAATAATAACTGCATGATCTGTTCTACCTTGTGCATTTTAGGTGTGTTGTGCTTTAAGAAAATGTATATTCACTTTACTTGTTTAAAGCTCTTACTACTTGTGCCTGTTTAATGCAAAGGTTTTCAGACTGCTTCTCAAGGGCCCCTAGACAGTCCACAGTTTTGCTCTTTGTTGGGTTTCCTGTGGATCGAGGGAAATTGTGGACCATCTGGGGGAACCTGAGTATTCTACTTCTTTCTTGTTATCTGTTGTGCTGTCTAGTCACTTTTGAGTCTTAGTTCCCCTCAAGGCTTCTTGTTCTAGTTACTAGAGTTTTTTCTTGCCACTGTTTCTAATTGCTTGCTAAAAAGAGGCTTAGACCCAGATCTCTATGAAGCTGCTTTGTGACATCTGTCACAAATCATTTAGAATTTGAAATTTGAATAATAACATGCATAATTGTTCTGTTTTATGTCTGTGTCATTGGAAAGCATATAGATCATGTATTACAGATCTTGACGTAAAATGTATGATTTTTGTATTCCTCTAGGTGTACAGAGGCTGCTCAAATGAACTCCTCAGCTCTTGTCAGCAATGGGACTGGTGCATTTGATAGTGGTTTTTATCTAATAGCTTTTAACACTTTGGGCAATAAGAACTACCTGATATTGGCATTGGTAATTATCTACCTGGTCACTCTGTTCTGTAATCTTATCCTGTTGGCAGTGTTCTTTATGAACCCCAGTCTACAGAACGCTAAGTTTATTGCTATTTGTAACCTTGCAGTAGTCGACATTTCGATAAGCAGTGTCATTGTTCCACAGATGGTTCCTGTGTTTGTATTCAATCTCAATCACATTTCTTTTGGAACCTGTTTCTCTCAGATGTTCTTCATGCACTTTTTCAGTGATTTGGAATCCTTTTCACTTGCCCTCTTGGCCTATGATCGCCTGGTTGCTATCTGCTTTCCTCTGCGCTACCCCTATATCAACACTAATCTGAGGATGGTCCTCATCATAGGTGGGCTTTGGTTTCTAGTATTTTTGATTGAGGTTTTCCCAGTAACTCTGGCCAGCAATCTCACCTACTGTAGATCAAGAGTGGTCCAGAGTTGTTGCTGTGAACATGGGCCAGTGTATGCCTTAGCATGCGGTGATACCTCTTTTAATAATAGATTGGCAACTGCTAAGTCTCTGGTGGTCCTGCTTGGTCCCCTGTCTTTCATTATTCTATCTTATGTTGTTGTGGTGTTTGCAGTGTTGCGAATTGCATCTGTGACGCAACGCTGGAAAGCTTTCCACACCTGTCTCACTCACCTGGTCTTGGTCCTCATTTATTATTTGCCATTGATCTTAGCTTACGTACTGGGGAACCTGCGTTTAGTTCAGTCAGTAGATATTTTTACAGCCATTCTGACGGTGTCTGTTACCCTGCCTCCCATGCTAAACCCGATCATCTATAGTTTAAAGACTGAGGAACTGCGGGACAAGCTGCTAAAATGTATTAAGCCATCAAAAGTGGTATCACAGATGCAAAAACAAGAAGCAGTCAGTTAAAAAAAGTTGTTTGATGAGGTTGGACTACAAGTTTTCTCTGACAATTGTACCAGAATTTAAGAATGTTGAACTGTACCACATATTTTTGTAAAGTGAAGCAGGACTTGGGTATTGCATTGTGTAGAAATGATGCACAAGAAAGTGTGCTTCCTGTCATCCCTGTTGAATCTTGAATATATATATATATATATATATATATATGTATAGTGTATAGGATTACTATTTAAAAAGACACTAAGAATGTGTAATGCTTTATAGTATTTATGTGAAATGCCAAGCCTAACAACTAGGATGTAAAAGAGAAAAAAGGAAAGAAATGTAAAAAAATAGAGTTATGAAATAACTGATTTATTTTGAGGGGGAACATTAATGAAGCCCTTAATGATGTCTTGTTTATTGTGTATATTTATATGTAAGCTTATGAAAAATTTGGGCACACCTGTAAATAAATGTAAGTGTAAATATGTTCACATTATCTGCTTCTAAATATTAAAAGAAATTACTGTTTATTTGCTTAATTTTAATATGCATGTAAAAAACATAATATTAACAATTTTTATGTTTACAAAAACAACTTTCCCCCTCCCTTTTTTAAGCCATTTTAAGGGTCTACATTTCAGAAATTACTTAAATGCTTTTATTTGTCTTCATGTAAAAAACTTTGAATTGGCACTGTATATGAAAGGTGTTGTACAAATAAACTTGCCTTGCCTTATACAAAAGTAAGTAAAATGTCCATGTGTCCTCTACAGGAAACACATGTAAAGATAGATATTTTTGCACATTTTAGACTTGTAGACTTTTAGATTTGTTATTTTCATCTACAGTGTCAAATACAGCACACATTTGAGTCAGTATTTCACCGTATATCATCTTTTACAAAAGCTTTTTCAGTCCTGTGGTGAGGTTGAAAGAGTGACTGAAATTTGTCAAGACAGCCACTAAAGTTTAACAAAACTGCTGACTTGATACAACTTGAAAACAACTTTTTCAATGATCTTGACTATAAACAGAAGATTTGAGACAGGTCTGTAGTTGTTAAACACAGAAGTTCTCTTTTTCAGGAGGGGCTTAATAAAAGCTATTTTAGTTACTTTGGGCAAACCATTTTGGGCAATGAGCCATTTACTATAACCTGCAAATCTTTTGCTACAGAGTTAAAAATAGTCTTTAAAAACTAATGCGGGCAAAAACCTGAAGGCCACCTGAGGCTGGTAGGCAGCCAGGGAGCAAAGCGAGGCTGGGCCAACCTAACGGAGGGGGGGAGCCAGATACAGGAACCCAAACCACGCTCGTCAGGCGCTGATAAACTTACGTGCCTAGAGTGCAAGGGAACCGGACGCCGAATCTCACTGGCGACCAACCGGTGAACCAGACAGCGAACTCCTTCTGAACGTGAAACAGCTCCGATAGAGCATACACTACCGAAACCCGTAGACTCTCCTAGAAGTCTCATGAACGTGAGGCCAACATAACGCTTGCCGTCGCAAGAGTAATTCTCGGCCCAGACCTTAGCGTTTGCTCCCCTTTTGTACCCCAGCTCTCAGGTGACCCAAATCAGAACTAATAATGGGAAAGCACAGATGAACAAACATGGCGCAGTCTGTAAACGGGTGTCAACGTAAAAGTCCTTGAACATGAAGCCTGTGGTCCACGGCTCGGGACCGCCGCCGACGGGGATACCCCGGTCGCCAGTAACCTGCGGAGCATGAATCACCATGAAAGTACCACGCCAGCCAGGCATGCCGGGAGTGACAGCCAAAGACGCAAGGGCACAGCACCAGTGGAGAGGCGGTCATCTCGGGGGCGACCACGGAGCCCAGGGACCGGCCTACTCGGGCTACGCCCGTGAAGAACCCGCCATCGTGTGAGGCCAACACCCTGATCGGCCGGTACCCAGGAGCGCACCTCGGGACCACACCCCTCCCGGCCCATGAAGCGCTGCGCACGGCCCCCACGCCCATGGGAACCCAGCCACCACCTGACTGCATGGACGGGGGTCCCTCGCCTCCGCAGGTTCCGGTGGCGAGTCCGCTGGGGTGGCCCCATCCCTGTGCCCAGGATCCACAGGCTGCTCTAGAAACCCAGAAAAAAAAACAAGACATGACCGAGGTGCAAACAATGAACAAGAATGTGATCAAAATACAAAAAAACAGACGAGAACCAAAACCAACTTAACGTAAAGTCCGAGGCCGTTGCGGCCTACCCGGGGGGCGATGGTGGTCAGTACCCCAGGTAGGCGCCATCCTAGGGGCCGCAGACTCCAGAACCGACGCGGTGGGCCTCATCCACTTAGCAGGGGCTGCCGCTGTGGGCGTCATCCACTTAGCAGAGGCCACCGCTGAGGACGCCATCGCCGTGAAAGTCAGGGCAGCTAGCAACACCATGGCAGATGCCACTGCCGAACTGTGAACAGAGGTGGGCTGGGCCGCCGACGTGGCTTGAGAGGCGGGCTGGGACGCCGACGTGGCTTGAGAGGCGGGCTGGGCCGCCGGCGTGGCTTGAGAGGCGGGCTGGACCCACTAGTTGGGTGACTGGCTGCCATTGGTCCGCCTGTTGCTGCATCAGGCGACCAGCGGTCTCAGACACACTCAGCGGAGTGTGGTGCTGCTGCCCCAAGACTCGTCCTTGGGCGCAAGCAGCCAGATTCAGGGCACCCATCCCCGCTGTTTGGGTGGTTAAGTCCGAGAATTCTGTCATGCTGGCTAAGCTAGACATGGACGGGTGAACACTCGCAGGGACGGTGCAATGCATGATAACGTTTTATTCAAATGAACAAGGGGAAAACACAAGAGTGCAGTCTGTAAACGGGTGTCAACGTAAAAGTCCTTGAACATGAAGCCTGTGGTCCGCAGCTCGGGACCGCCCTCGGGGTGGGCGCGGCGACGCGGCCCTGACATAAATGACAGACAGACAGAATAGATTTCAGCATCAAAAATGCTGACTGTGCATGATTAGAATGAGAACCTTTTCTAATTAAATGTTGCATGAGCACTATTACACTATGTGTAAGGTGTAACAATCATGTAAATTGAACATATTTAAATTTTCAGTTTATGTTAGTATATACATGTGATGAGAACAGAGTGAAAGTTGACTTTAGTGATTAAAAATGAGGTTCATTGTTCAAGAGAATATAGAAAGTAGCACAATAAACAATAAATGAATGAGCACAGTAAATGTCCAAACATAATGTACCTTGAGAAAGAATGCAAAAACTTTCCAGTATTATAATAAATGAAATATGTATTATACTGCAATATGGAGCCAACATAGTGTATAATTCTGACAATTGTTAAGTTCAGTGGACTAATTAATGGTTCTGTTCATCCATAATAAATAAATAAATAAATTAATTAATTAAAAAACATATAAAAAATTATATTTGATTCTATCATGTAGTCCTCTTCCATTTGACTAATGATTTTTAACATATCTAAATGTATCCAATTTTAAAAATATGGTGATAGTGGGGTGGGCTGCTATTACAGCTGCTCTGAACACACTTTGTCCTTTTTATTTTTTGTTCTTTGACTTATTAATCAACAATCAGTAGTTTTTAACTCCGTAACCAAGCTGGCCGGTGAGATCCTGAGAAAAAAAACAAAGAACACGATGTGAAGCAGTGACCCCGAGGACCGCAAGCCGGCTTCAGGAACAGGCTGAAGGTTCTAACCAGTAACCAGTTGAGATGTTCTCAGGATACTGCATGGACAGGACAATAAAGGCAGCAGCAGCAGCTGGTGCAACAATGCCAACGTTGATACTCTTGCATGCTCCTGCACATCCAAGCTGGAGCTGCTCGCCCTCAATTTTCATCCTTTCTCTCTTCCCTTCAGAGTTTATATTGCCCATCGCCTGCACGATCTACATCCTGCCTCAGGAAAAAAATTGCCACCACACTGTGTGAGCTTCATATAGCGCTCATACAGTTTCAGACAAACTACCAGGACAATGTGCTCATCGTGGTTATGGACTTCAATAGTGCCAACCTCAAAAACGCAGTGCTGAACTTTCTGTCCTACCAGGGGTGACAGGACACTGGACAACTGCTACATTCCATTCAAGGACAGTTATAAGGAACAAGCTTAACCCCCATATATATATTAAAATGCAGTTTTCAAAGCATTTTACTACTGGTTTTACTATGTATGACTATTTATGTGACAAATAAACTTTAATTTGTTTTGAATTAAAATTAATGTGAATGTGTTGCATATAAAATAAATCAGAAGCACAATATAGCTGTGGTGTTTACAATATATTAATATTCTTTATTACATCTAAAACAGCTGACGTGATTAACACAAGGTGGCAGCAAAAGACGCAGGTGCTGAATGCAGAGTGCCATATACAGGAATTTGGGATTCTGAATTATTCTGGTTGTGCAGTTTGGTAAAAACTACTTTTAACACAAAGTTCCATCCACAGCTTACATTACAATTAAGACTCAATATACATAAAAAATATACGTTTTATACTATTCTGTCACTTAAAATGTACAGCACAAATCGACTGCTTTTCTGTATAATTGAATGCATTTATTATTCTAGTGGAAATAGGCCAAAGTCTAAAGATACCATGAAATAAAGGTACTGAAAGAGGTCAGCAGTAGTCTTGGCATATAAGAAGTGAATACATGAACAGGTGAATATTAGAAGCAGCCATACAATGTAAAAATCTGAACTAAAATAAGCCAGAAAAATATATTTGATGAATTAAGTCAAAATTGGAAAGAATGAAGTTAATTTCACAGATAAGTACCATTCAGAATCTCCTGCCTTATACCAGTTCTGCATTAATTGGCCTGATACTAAAAATCTGTAATGGTGGAACATACTCTAGTTCAGTGTACAAAACAGTTGTTTAACTACAGTACTGATCATTCACTAGAGGAACTGCAGAGGGATTTTGTTGGATCTAGGAAGGAAAGAGCACTGGATAAACTGCTTGGTGTCACTTTACTAAAACTTGGGGCCTCACACTGGATCTCTGTTTGATCACTTTTAATATGAAGACTTTGAATTCCTTTGTGTTCAGGACATAAATAATGGGATTCAGCATGGGTGGAAGGGCACTTGATAGTGAAGTATTGATTATCCCAGCATTGGGATGCAGAGACATAGTAATATATGTAGCAATGTATGTGCTTATTATAGGGATGAAAAACACTCCCACTACTAGTAGATGAGAGACACAGGTTTTCAATGCTTTAAGTCATCCAGCCCAGGTTGTAATCTTACTTAAAGCAAGTAAAATTCCCAGATATGATACACTAATGGCAATCAGGTGCATAGATGAAAAGTGTATAAAAAAGTTTTGCCATAACTGAATTTATAGTTTTGTCATTACAAAAAGTGTGTACACTGGTCCATGGTCACAAAAATAGAATTTGGCCACACTGGTTTTACAGAATGAAAGTCGAGTGATCAAAGCTACGGTTGTGCCCACAAAAGCAGTGCAAAATGACCACACTCCCATTAAAACGACAGACATGACAGAGTTACTGACAATTGCATGGTATCTTAATGGTAAGCAAATGGCAATAAAGCGATCATATGCCAGAACAACAAGAGTTAAAGCCTGAACACTACTGAAGAAAAACACAAAAAACATGTTGGCCAAACAGGCGTCATAGGAAATGTACTGTGAATCAAAAAGAAAGGTCTTAATCAGGTTAGGAATTCGTGCATTTGTTTCACCAAAGTCAGCTAAAGCTAAATTAAAGATCCCTAAGTATTTAGGAGTGTGCAGACTTCGGTCAGATATTATCATGATGATTACAAATGAGTTCCCAAACACAGCAATGATGTAGATAAAGACTAAAACATAGTAGTAATTGATAAAGGGAATTCCTGAAAATCCACTGATGAAAAAGTATTCAGGGCGCACAAAGGGAATATTTGTAAATAAACTGGAGTTCAAAGCACTCATGATAGCATTCAATCTGATCCTTCTGCTTCTCAACCTGAAGTAAAGAACACAGTAAAGTAACCATTAACACCATGTTTAGTCACACAATCTAAAATTTGAAGTCATTGTTTGGAACAGGTTAACTTTACCTGTTTATAAAATAAAACCATGTAAACGTTTGGAATATTTTGGATAGTTGCTTTCAGCTGTGAAATTCTAAACAAGAGATCATGAGGACTTCACTATCATAGTTTTATATGGGGGGACATCATGCTGTCTGTTGTTACGTGATTAGTCATAAAATGTTGTGATTGTTATTTTTTTATTTTTTTTGGAAACCCACATGACTATTGTTCTTCTACTAACACCACAACATTTCTTTGGTGCTTACCAACACAATCTGAAAGGATAAGAGTTAGTCCTCCAAAACAACTTTCTTAGTTTTATTTATTTCATCATTACAATACATTTCTGTATTATTGCTCTAGATGTTTCTCCAGTCTTAAAGACATTTGATACAAGCAGACAGGTTAATTTCTGTATTATTAAGAAAACATTAATGCACCTTTGTCTGTCTACTGGGCACCACTGGGTGTAGTTTTTTTTATTATCTAAACTTCCAATTAATGAAATCATTTCAGAATAATTAATTAATGATGTGACTCAGGTGTGTTGAAGCAGGGATTACACAACTTATCCCTGGGGAACAGAGAATGAACAAGAATCTTCTTGGTCATTTTTAGAAATGCATAGACATGTGTCATTTAACCAAAGAAGATTTTTAGAAACATTCAATTAAATCCAAATCCCAACCACAACAAAACAACCGTGATTATTTAAAGTTTATTTTACTTTATTTCTATTATCACTTTCACTGTCTGCACAATAAAAATAACCATGATACCAAGCAATGTACATATTTTTCACATACACCCACTTTAATTCATTAATAGGTAACAACTAAATATGTGAAAATGTGTTCTGTTTTATGTAAAATTGTTTGTTTGCTTGTTTGTTTTGTCAATCTCTTTTCATTCAGCATCACATGAAACAATATAACCAGACCTTTCATACATTAACCTTTCCTGCTTAATTAACAACTGAGGACAGAGAAAAAGACCCCATACAGGCCAACAGACCAGGTTTGTTATGTCTTCACAGTGACACAAAAAGATGGCGATTCATTAGCTTGGTACAGGGATAATCAAAATATGTCTGTATAAACACTTAGACAGACATACTTTGTTATACTAATTCAATACATTTCAGCCTTCCATTATGCATCTACTTCCTGCTAGAGTTTGCACAAGCTAAAAATCTCAAACAAACTCTACCATCAAAGTCATGAACATCTATGCTGTTTAGGTCAAGGGACTGTGAGGGCCATTCCAAAAGCTTCAGTTTGCATCTTTTTGGGTTAACCATAGTGAATTCTTAAGTATGCTTTGGATGATTATACTATTGTATTTGCCATCTGCTGTTTAGCTTTAGACTCTTAAATGATGGTTTGGCATTTGCATCCAGAATTATTTTCTTTTTCATTCTCCCCTCTACCTGCACAATTCTGCCAATGCTGCTGGTGCCAGAACAACACCAGAAGCATCATACATTTGACCAGATGTTTCACAATTGGTAAGGTGTTCTTTTCATGAAATTAATTTCCTCTCTTATTCTAAAAGTACTATTTCTGATTGTGCTTCATTCATTCAAATGCTTCATTCACTTCATGCACTTTATGATGTAATTATGAAAGAAAATCAGATTAAGTCAGACTGAGTAATCAGATAATAGGGTATAATGGAGTTTACATGAGTCAGGCAATAATCTGGTTGCTTTGCAACCAGCCAAAAAACTCACAGACTAAGGTGTGACATGAATTCCACGCAAAATCAGCTTTGAACCACACATTGCAAAACATTGAGCTACAATAACACATATAATCTAGAAGATGCCAAATATTATATCCTTCAGTTTCAACACTTCTTGTAGGTGCTGTGTTAAATGCTGCTTGCTTATTTCTGGTCCCACAGTCTGAGAAACCCAACAGCTCCGGTTAAGAGTAAACATGCACCAAAAAATCCCCAAAAATTACTGAGGTTAAATCAAGCTGTTTTTATCAGATTTCATGATCAGATTTTTAGACCGTAGTCTATTTAAAAATATGCTTTTTACAGGACCACTTGAATAATCAGATATATAAACATATAGGCAGATTATAAACAGATTCATAAGTGCATGGAAACACACTCAGTGTTATAGCAAAGTGAACAAAGAGACTTTCTGTTTTATAATGTGACAAATGTATAAATGAAAGGTGGCCAACACTAGGCAAGGAGTTTGCTTCTAACACATCTCATCCGGTTAATCAAGGCCTTCAGAAGCATATAAATGTCCTAGCCAGATGCATCAAAACTAAACTCTCCAGACAATAGATAAATTGAACCAGGCCATAACACTCCTGCTACTAAGCAGGTATCCTGGTCTAGAATTATCTTGTATTATTACATTGATCTGACAATAAGCAATGATTCAGATCTAACAGAAAACCACAATAAGAAGTTAAGTTTAGTCCCATGTAAAGACAAACAGGTGTTGGGGACTGGGGTAGTGGACAGTGGAGTGGTGAGACAATTATAGACAATTATAAAATTATAAGATGCTAATTAGCATGTAATTTGGGTTAATTAGTTGAAATATAATAAACATATACATTGACATAGCTATGTAAATCTAGCTAATTAGAGTGCTATCAAATTTCAGGATATGCTGTAAACAGAGCATTTACTACGGCATGCAAAAGTTGGGGCACTGATGGGCAAAATGTCTGTCACTATGAATAGTTAAGTGAGCAGAAGATGAACACATCTCAAAGGGGGGAAAGCACTGTGCAAATGTTTTGGCACCCTAAAAGATATGAGCTTACAGATAACCTTTGCCAAGGTCTCCGTCCTTCATTAGTTTGTTAGGGCTATGGGTTGTTTACATTCACTGTTGATGCAACAATGCCTCTATGAAAACTTCTTAGAGCTTGTCACAATAATCAGCAGCCAAGGGCTGCAATAAGCAGCACCCTAGCATTGTAAAAAGCAAGGCATTTTCAGGTAGCTGTTTCCTAAATTTGTAAGGTTCATTTAAAAATGGCAGTTTACAGTAATGTTGGAGGATCAAGATGAGGTCTGGAAGACCACAAAGCATTCTGAGAGAACTGCTCACAGGATTGCTACCATGACAAATCAAAGCCTTTGTTGGGTGGCAAATGGGAAGGAAAATTACTTTTGCAGGGATCAATTGGTGAAAATCATATGTAACTTTGAGAAATCAACTCATTTTCTACTGGCTTAATTACTCACAGTAACAGGGATGCCCAGACTTTTGAATGCCACTGTATACTTGTGACTATAGACTACATGCAATATGACCTTTTACTGTAATCCACAGAATGATGTCACCTATTAGACACCCATTTTCTCAAAATACACCCTCAGTGGCTAATCCTAGTACCCAGGGACTTGTTAATCGTTAGTCTCACATGACAACCATTTGTGTACTGTAACAACCAGAACACTTACTACAGATTTTCTTATGTCATTCATTAGGCTAATGACTGTGGTTTGTGTCTGAGGTTGCCATGTGTTACAAGGTCCCCTGCCAGTTGTCCCAGCAGGCTTGTAAATTAGGATGACTCTAATGGTAATGAGCAATTTAGAGAGACAATGAGTGGTGTGGCAAGAATAGAGCACAGGGTTTGATTAGGTTCTGCTAAATGGTTTCATAAACATGGAATACTACATGGAGTATTACTGGTTTCGACCTGCTGGATGATGCATCATCTGGATGATGAACATAAGCTATTGATTTCCTTTTTATAGACATATCTTCCAAAAAAGATCAATTGTAATTTATTAAACATTTGTAAACAATAATGCATTAAATTTCTTAAAAACAGTCCATCTATTCTTCTATTCAATGTCTTCCTGGACAGAGTCAATCATAAGTACAAATCCATAAATAATTGGACCTAACGTTCACTACAAGTGGGGCTGGTCATGAAATGAACCTACAAGTGTAGGTTATGAATTCAAACACGTATTTTTTTTTACTTTTCACATCTCCCCAATTTCCCTATTAAATTAGTTTTAGAATTGATACTAGTTTTGCCAGTACAGTTAGAATTTGCAGTTCACTACAGAAAAAAACATTCAGGTGGGGGTCCCTACAGGAGAAAATTCAGTCTTGATAATAGGTATCAGTTGTTCCAATTAGACTCTTAGATTCTATTGTGTATTCTTTATTTTCCAAACCAGGAAAGAATTATTTCTAATTACCCCCTTATTTTGTATTGCTTAAAGATACACTCAATATCACACATATGTTCAGGATCTGGCAAATCATTGTTCAAATATGCAAGGGCATACATGATAAATATTTAGTACCTTTTTAATCTATAATAACTTCAACTTGTGATCAACATCAAAATAAATTAATAATGTGTATGTGTTTGGGCAACTGTGATATGAATTTGGTCACTTAAGCCAAGAACAGTTTAAATTTACTTTTAGTGCATTACACACAAAATATAAATATATAATATATATCAATGTATCAATATAAATTTTCTTTTAGAGAATTACATCTTATAAATATACATAAGTAACAGGGATGGTATAGTGTTCTTTGGATGCAACTCAGCATTCATCAACAAGTTGTGTTTGTACCAAACATTTCTACTTTGGTTTCATCTGACCATAAGACATTCTCCCAATACTCTTCCGGAACATCCAGATGCTCTCTAGCAAACTTCAGACGCGTCCGGATATGTACTGGCTTAAGCAGGGGAACACACCTGGCACTGCAGTCCCTGGCAGCGTAGTGTGTTCTTGATGGTAGCCTTTGCAACGTTGGACCCAGCATTCTGCAGGTCATTCACTAGGTCCCCCCCGTGTGGTTCTGGGATTTTTTCTCACCGTTCTTGTGATCATTTTGACCCCACGCTCTCAGATCTTGCGTGGAGCCCCTGATCGAGGGAGATTAGCAGCCTCCTAACAACCTCCTAACAACCTCCTTTCAGTAATGGCTAAGTAGCAGACAATTAGTCTTACTAATCATGAACTAAAGCTGTTTATAACAAGTACCCCAGAGAAACTTTGGGTGTAATTGGATGCACTTTAACAAACCTAATGGTTTTTATGTTTACACACACACTGACTAATTAATCCCAAATCACCATTTCTGGATGCTTATATGTGTGGTCTTCATGACTAGTTTAAGTAGTCAGATGAGAGATTAAAGCGAGTGGAGACAGTGGATTTTCGTAAGTCACATCGTAAACAGCTTACAATATTCACTGCATGTTGTGTTGAGCATTAAGTGTGTGTTGGGCTGTAAGAAAGTGTTTATTTCTTTTGTTTATTTAAAACTTTAATTATTAATGCTTGTTTAAGGTAAATGTCCCCAGATTGGTCCTCAGGTGCCCCTAGATAGTCCACAGTTTTGTTTTATCTGTGGATTGTGAAAATTGTTGATGGTCTAAGGGACAATGAGAACTGGTTTGAAAACTTTGAATGAAATTTGAGGCAAATTAAATGGAAAATGAATATTGCTTGCTTTGTTCTTCAGCATCAGGAATAAACATATCATCTACCATAATTCCTCATGCAAAATGTATGATTTTTGTATTCCTCTAGGTGTACAGAGGCTGCTCAAATGAACTCCTCAGCTCTTGTCAGCAATGGGACTGGTGCCTTTGATAGTGGTTTTTATCTAATAGCTTTTAACACTTTGGGCAATAAGAACTACCTGATATTGGCATTGGTAATTATCTACCTGATCACTCTGTTCTGTAATCTTATCCTGTTGGCAGTGTTCTTTATGAACCCCAGTCTACAGAATCCTAAGTTCCTTGCTATTTGTAACCTTGCAGTAGTCGACATTTCGATAAGCAGTGTTATTGTTCCACAGATGGTTCCTGTGTTTGTATTCAATCTCAATCACATTTCTTTTGGAACCTGTTTCTCTCAGATGTTCTTTATGCACTTTTTTGGGGACATGGAATCCTTTTCACTTGCCCTCTTGGCTTATGATCGCCTGGTTGCTATCTGCTTTCCTCTGCGCTACCCCTATATCAACACTAATCTGAGGATGGTCCTCATCATAGGTGGGCTTTGGTTTCTAGTATTTTTGATTGAGGTTTTCCCAGTAACTCTGGCCAGCAATCTCACCTACTGTAGATCAAGAGTGGTCCAGAGTTGTTGCTGTGAACATGGGCCAGTGTATGCCTTAGCATGCGGTGATACCTCTTTTAACAAGAGACTGGCAACTGCTAAGTCTCTGGTGGTCCTGCTTGGTCCCCTGTCTTTCATTATTCTATCTTATGTTGTTGTGGTGTTTGCAGTGTTGCGAATTGCATCTGTGACGCAACGCTGGAAAGCTTTCCACACCTGTCTCACTCACCTGGTCTTGGTCCTCATTTATTATATGCCAGTCATCTTGGCTTATGTACTGGGGAACCTGCGTTTAGTTCAGTCAGTAGATATTTTTACAGCCATTCTGACGGTGTCTGTTACCCTGCCTCCCATGCTAAACCCGATCATCTACAGTTTAAAGACTGAGGAACTGCGGGACAAGCTGCTAAAATTTATAAGGCCATTAAAAGTGGAACCACAGATGAAAGATCAAAAGACAGTCAGTTAAATGAGTTCATTACATTTATTTTTTTTATTTTTTATTTTTTTAAGAATTTTGAACTCTACTGCACATGAACATGGGTATTGCATTGTGTGTGTGTCTACTGAATTATTGTGTACAAATGATAGACAAGAATGTCCACTAGAATGCTTGAATCTTGAATATGTATCCCTATAGTGTAAATGTTAATTTTTTTAAAAAAACAACTATTAGTATTTTTATAGTGTTTTTGTGAAAAGCCAAGCCAGATAAAACCTATATATATATATATATATATATATATATATATATATATATATGTATTTAGGTAGACAGCCAATTTTTTTTTCAACTCAAGAGAATATTTCAAATGAACCCCTCATTGATTTGATGTATTAGAGTGATATAAAAATTGTAACCAAAGGAAGTAATATTTTTCAAGTGAACTGTGAACCACTTTTTACAATGCACACATTAAAATACTCTTTTGATGTCATTCGTCTCACATGTTTAATTTTGGCTTTAAAATCACTTGGTCAGAGCATAGTAAGGCAAATTATTGATCAATCCAGTAATGTAGTGTATTGGTAGATTGCACAATGCAAATATTGTAATTATATATTTCACAAAGCAAAATGTATATGAATAATAATAAATATTGAAAAATGATAAATTATTTAATTATCAAATAATTAATGTTAAAAGCATTAATCAGATCAAGCTCAAAACATCTTTAAACTGTATCAGAATTTATTTATTGAAACATCTTATACAGTTAACAAAAGGTGGCAGCAAGAGACTTAAAGAGGCCAATGATGAATGCAAATGAAATGTGCCGCTTGGTAAAACTTAGTAAACAGATATAA
The DNA here is from genome assembly GCF_030463535.1 of Salminus brasiliensis. NCBI lineage: Eukaryota > Metazoa > Chordata > Actinopteri > Characiformes > Bryconidae > Salminus > Salminus brasiliensis. The sequence continues at coordinate 5,263,950 of NC_132888.1, forward strand.
CACATACATGTAAATATTGCTTTTGCTGGTGCTTCATTCTAGTAAAAAAAAAGGCCAAAATCCAAAGATACCCCTAAGCAAAAGGACTGACAGACACCAGTAGTAGTATTGACATATAAGCCATATACATATATGAGAGAGAGAGAGAGAGAGAGAGAGAGAGAGAGAGAGAAAAGCGCAAGTGCAACCCTTTAATTCAATGTTCATACTACCATGCATCACTTTTACAACTAAGCAACTTGCAAAATTTATTAAATGATACAATTTATGATTAAATAACTGAACAATGAGGCCAAAACTGCAAAGGACAATGGTGATTTTACAGATAAGTAGCATGCAAAATCTTCCACTTCTACTATTGTCAGACAATAGTTCATAGTTTTGTTGTGCATTAGTCAACATGTGAGATCCAGGTAACCTGGATTAATCTGGTAAAACTTTCATTTTATTGTTGAGTGCTGGAATATATAGTACTGGAAATTCACCAAGATGAAGACTTTCCATTGTATTAACCATTATTCTCAGCTGGCCAATCTAGCAAAGTAGACCAATTGTTTGTTGTCACTTTGCTAAAACTTGGGGCCTCTTACTGGATCTCTTTTTGAGAATTTTCAAAATTAACACTTTGAATTCCTTTGTGTTCAGGACATAAATAATGGGATTTAGCATAGGTGGAACGGCATATGACAGAGATGAATTAATTATCCTAGCATTTGGATGCAGAGACATTGTAACATATGCAGCAAAATATGTACCTATTATAGGGAGAAAAAACACTCCGACTACTAGCAGATGAGAGACACAGGTCTTCAACGCTTTAAGTCGTCCAGCCCAGGTTGTAATCTTACTTAAAGCAAGAAAAATTCCCAGATATGATATGATTATGGCAATTAAAGGTGCATAGATGAAAAGTGTAGAACAAAGTTTTGCCATAACTGAATTTACAGTGTTGTCATTACAAGCAAGTGTGTACACTGGTCCATGGTCACAAAAATAGCTTTTGAGCACAATGGTTTTACAGAAGGAAAGTCGGGTAATCAAAGCTACGGTTGTGCCCACAAAAGCAGTGCAAAATGACCACACTCCCATTAAAACTACAGACATGACAGAGTTACTGACAATTGCATGGTATCTTAATGGTAAGCAAATGGCAATAAAGCGATCATATGCCAGAACAACAAGAGTTAAAGCCTGAACACCACTGAAGAAAAACACAAAAAACATGTTGGCCAAACAGGCGTCATAGGAAATGTACTGTGAATCAAAAAGAAAGGTCTTAATCAGGTTAGGAACCAGTGCATTTGTTTCACCAATATCTGCTAAAGCCAAATTAAAGATTCCTAAGTATTTAGGAATGTGCAGACTTCGGTCAGATATTATCATGACAACTACAAATGAGTTCCCAAACACAGCAATGATGTAGATAAAGACTAAAAAAACAAAGTAGTAATTGATAAAGGGTATTCCTGAAAATCCACTGATGAAAAAGTACTCAGGGCGCACAAAGGAAATATTTGTCAATAAACTGGAGTTCAAAGCACTCATGATAGCATTAAACCTGATCCTTCTGCTTCTCAACCTGAAATAAAGAACAAAATAAAGTAAGCAATAAATAAAAATGCTTTTATACATGTTTAGTTATGTAGAAAATACTGTTCAATACAATATTTACAGTGTTTAACATTGTTGTTTAAACATGTTAATTTTACCTAATTAAAAAAAATCTAAAACTTGCAAAAGCTTTGGGTATTGAAACTGTTAAAGACTGTTAAAGATAAAACAAATAATATAGGTAATATAACTTAAGCTGATTTTGCCTGTAGAACAACAAAGTGATGCATTATAAGAACTTCAAAATCAAGGTTTTATATAGAGACATTAGGCTGTGCATTGTCACGTGAGAAGTCATAAAATTTAGTGACGACTTATTGCCTGAGTGGGTGTCTTTTTTCTTTTCTTTTTTTTTTTTTTTGGGAAACCCACATGACTATTGCTTTGCAAACATTTCTCTTTTTTGGTGCTTACCAACAAAATCTCTATAGATCTCTATAAATAAGGCCCCAAAGCATCTTTGCAACTTTAGAAAAGGTACTTGAAAAACAGGTAAGGTCTACAAATTTACAATTTTTATAGGTTGAGGTTTTTATAGATTTGACCCACATTTTACTAGTTCACATCATGCCATCAGTATATTATGATTTGGGTGGAGACTGTAAGGGAGGGAGGAGAACTCTGCAAACGTTGGCCTGGAATTCAGGTGGCTTCTGCTTTGTGGTATGAAGCCAGTTCCCAAAAACTTAAGGTTTAAGTTGACAGTATGTAAAATATACCAGAACACCAGCATGCAATGGTTGAATAGTAATCAAAATGCTCATAGGATGTGGGACATGCTATTTTAACTTAGTACTATGAGAATTGAAGGGGGAATGATAGATCAAGCAAGACTTAGACATTTTAAATACTGAGTAAGCAATGCTGAAGGGATGAAGGGCTTGGGGAAGCATGAAGGAGGAAAGAGAAGTGTGAGAAGGGATGGGATGATTTTAAAAAGGCAGGATGAGTATCAAGAGTTGGAACAAAAATCCAGAAAAGAAGAAGGATGGAAGATAGTACTAGAGGGGAAAAAACAATGAGGAGACCCATGAAGTCCAATAAAATAGGAAATTTGTAAGGTAAATGTGAGTGGTGGATAACTGACGGTTTAAAGATAGAGGAAACAAGACTTAAGAAAACATAAATACTCATTAAGTAAAGCAAACAACAATGGCAACATTGCAGATCCAGTACCATGAGACAATCAAAATACAAATTCAATTAAATGCATAAATGGAATCAAGAGTCACACATAGTCAGAAAAACTAGCAAAATTGCTGGGTAAGTTTCATCTCATCGCAGTATGAGTAAACATTTAGATAACGTCTAAAAAACAGTAAGGCATGGGCCAGATGTAAGAAGGAAGAGAAGGAAGCAAACAATTATGAAAAGTTTGATAGAATGTGGCCATATGTCCCATGTGGCTTGGGACAAAGGGTGGTAATGTAATTGCCTCGATGGTAGACAAATCAAGTCATTAAACAAGATACCACACCATAAAAGAGATAGGACTGTGGGCAAGGAGACAGATTCAAGCAAGGCACCAGAAATTAAGAGACCAGATCATAGTTTGGACATCGGACGAGATGAATTCACAGACAGAGCAGCCAAGTGATTTCAGGAGAGCTTGCATAGAGAGGACAGGCAGGCTTACTGGGGTCCCATAGCCAGGAGTTTGAAACATGGTTTGGCAGGTGAGGGAACCTTAAGACCCAGTCTAGTGGTGCAGCAAAAAATATTGCTGCTCTGGGTCTGGGCTGTGCAATATTTTAGCAGATGCTACATGGGCTATCATACAATCATGGCTGTTTCCAACCCCTAGCCATAGTGTAAATGTAAATGTAGTTACTTCTATTTTGGCTTTAGTGGTGTCTTAGCAGCAGATTCTAGAAACTTCATTTGCCTCCCCAGGTCAACATTCAGTTCCCAGTCTCTTATTGTTGCCAGCAGGCCTGAGGAGAAGGCCCTGGCACATGATGGTAATTTCTCCCCAAGCCTGACAAAAAGTGTTGGTCTTCTTCACCGGGCCGGAGGTGCATCCAATGGCTAATCTCTCTGTGGACTGTGTCAGCTATGGCCTTCAGGACTTGTGTTTACGTCCCTCACCCAGGGCTTTTGGACAGCTGTTAAGTATGTGTTCATGGTTCCTCGCTTTATTCACAGAGGGCATGCTGGTGACTCTGCCTTTCCCCAGAAGAATAAGTTAGATGTGCTTGGTAGAACATCATAGACAGCTTGAATTAAAAGTGCTATTCTATGGTGCTCTGGTCTCCAAAGCTTAGCCCATGAGACTTTACACTCCCTATCATATTCTCACCATCCTGCTGCCTCACTCCGCCTCAACAAATGCTCCTCGAACCTCCTCCTGGTTAAGTGGCCCTGTTGGCCTTTTTATGTGCCTTGCCATAGTAAGAAGCAATATATATCCTCAGTTTCAAGTTTCTTCATTAACTTTACTTTTTTATATATTCACATTCACACAATTACAGTTATTGTGATGCAGTCATTTCTTCACATACAAATATAAGCCAATATATTTGTAATGAATCAGAAGAACAATACAGCACAACCATAATTAGATTTTATTATATAATATGCAGAGTGAAATATTAATGCAACTCAGTTGTGCAGTTTGATAAAAAAAATTTTGACACAAAGTTCCACCACAGTTTTTTCAGGATACATATAAAGAATCAAACGATACATTGTGTGTTCATTTTTCAACATTGACCAAGTGCACCTATATGTTGCTTTCCTGGCTTTATTCTAGCAGAATAGCTCAAAATCCAAAGATGAGTAGTGGTAATGACATATAAGATCTAAGACCAACATCTTAGTGCCAAACATTAGCTAGCAAAATATATATTAGCAGAAAAGGTCAAGTTTAATGTGCAGACTATCATTCATCAGTCTTACAACTACACAACTTGCAAATTCTATTGGTTTTATTAAATACTTTGCTAATTATTTATGTTAATAAATAACAATGTATATAATTAAAGGACTACACAACATTGCCTCATACTAGCATCAGACAACAGTTTCTAGTTGTTCAGAATTAGCCAGTGTGAAAGAGCCTAGTAATCAGCGTTAATAGAAGTGTAGAACACAGTTTTTCAACTACAGGAAACAAAGTTAAAGACATTTCATGGTCTTAACCATTTTACTCAGCTCTGTGGTTAATTAACTAGTACAGGGTGTTGTCATTTTGCTGAAACCTGAGGCCTAACACTGGATCTCTTTTTAAGCATTTTCAATATTAACACTTTGAATTCCTTTGTGCTTAGGACATAAATGATAGGATTTAGTGTGGGTGGAATGGAATTTGACAGTAAAGAATTGATTATCCTAGAATTGGGATGCGGAGACATAGTAATATATGCAGAGATATATGTACTCATTATAGGGAGTAAAAATACTCCCACTACTAGCAGATGAGAGATACAGGTTTTCAATGCTTTAAGCCGTCCAGTCCAGGTTGTAATCTTACTTAAAGCAAGCAAAATAACTAAATATGACACACCTATGGCAATCAAAGGTACATACACAAACAGCGTAGTGCAAAGTTTTGCCATAACTGAATTTACAGTGTTGTCATTACAAGCAAGTGTGTACACTGGTCCATAGTCACAAAAATAGCTTTTGACCACACTGGTTTTACAGAATGAAAGTCGGGTGATCAAAGCCACTGTTGTGCTATTCAAAGCAGTGCACAATGTCCATACACCTATTAAAACTACAGACATGACAGAGTTACTGACAATTGCATGGTATCTTAATGGTAAGCAAATGGCAATAAAGCGATCATATGCCAGAACAACAAGAGTTAAAGCCTGAACACTACTGAAGAAAAACACAAAAAACATGTTGGCCAAACAGGCGTCATAGGAAATGTACTGTGAATCAAAAAGAAAGGTCTTAATCAGGTTAGGAATCAGTGCATTTGTTTCACCAATATCTGCTAAAGCTAAATTAAAGATTCCTAAGTATTTAGGAGTGTGCAGACTTCGGTCAGATATTATCATGACAACTACAAATGAGTTCCCAAACACAGCAATAATGTAGATAAAGACTAAAACATAGTAGTAATTGATAAAGGGAATTCCTGAAAATCCACTGATGAAAAAGTACTCAGGGCGCACAAAGGAAATATTTTTCAATGAACTAGAGTTCAAAGCACTCATGATAGCATTAATTCTGATCCTTTGTTCTTCAACCTGAAATAAAGAACACAAAGTAACCTTTAAATAAATAATATACATATTTAGTTCTGAAATGTCCAGCTAACTGCATTATTATTGTTTGAACAGGTTAATTTGGTCTAATTATTAAAAGATAAGTCACATGCAAAGGTTTGGGATGTTTAAACTGTTAAAATGTGGGAATGATATAACTTACTAAGTTGATTTTGGCTGTGGAACAATAAGCAACAGGACCTCAATACCATTGTTTTATATGGAGATATCAGGCTGTGTAAAGTCACGTGAGAAGTCATAAGATTCAGTGATGAGTTTTTTTAATTGTTTTTCACTCCTCGTTTTGTGACTGGTATTCTCTGAACGTTTCTATTTTTTTGGTGCTTACCAACAAAATCTGTAGGGATAAGATTAAGGCCCCCAAAGCATATTTGCAAAACACCAATATGTTTTTACTGGTTGAAAAGGTTATCTTGCTGTTTAAAAGGTAGTTTATGGTTGGGTTTACACAAGCATTTACAATAGATGACTCAGATATGTATACACCATATACTGATGTTTATCTACTTTGGTATGTCTAAAGGTATCTCATTTCTCTTTTTTGGTGGGTAACCGGAAAACATATATATATATATATATATATATATATATATATATATATATATATATGAAACATCTTGTGATTAACAAGTAAAAGATTCCCAGTGACCAATAATGAATGCAGATGTTTTATTGACACAAAGTTCCACCACAGCTTTTTCAGGATACATTTAAAGAATCAAACGATACACTGTATGTTCATTTTTCAACATTGACCAGATGCACCTATCTGTTGCTTTCCTGGCTTCATTCTAGTGGAAAAGCACAAAAGATAAGTAGTGGTATTGACATATAAGAAGAGATCTAAGGCCAACATCCTAGTGCCAAACATTAGCTAGCAAAATATATATTAGTAGAAAACCGCATGTTTAATGTCCAGACTATCATCCATCACTCTAACAACTATACAACTTGCAAATTCTATATTTTTTAGTAAGTAGTTTCATATTTGCTTATGTTAATAAATGATTATGTGTATAATTAAATAACTAAATAACAAGGCAAAAATTTAAAAGGTGATTATACAGAGATGTACCATACAAAATCTCTTACCCCATGCTAGTGCCAGACAACAGTTTCTAGCTGTTCTGAATTAGTCAGTGTGAAAGAGCCTAGTAATCAGGGTTAATATGGAATGTTAAAACAATAATTTCAATGTTCAGTGTAGAACACAGTTTTTGAAATACAGGAAACAAAGTTAAAGACATTTCAATGTCTTAACCATTTTACTCAGCTCTGTGGTTAATTAACTAGCAAAGTGATTAGGTTGTCACTTTGCTGAAACCTGAGGCCTAACACTGGATCTCTTTTTAAGCATTTTCAATATTAACACTTTGAATTCCTTTGTGCTTAGGACATAAATGATAGGATTTAGTGTGGGTGGAATGGAATTTGACAGTAAAGAATTGATTATCCTAGCATTGGGATGCGGAGACATAGTAATATATGCAGCAATATATGTACTTATTATAGGGAGTAAAAACACTCCCACTACTAGCAGATGAGATACACAGGTTTTCAATGCTTTAAGTCGTCCAGCCCAGGTTGTAATCTTACTTAAAGCAAGCAAAATGCCCAGATATGATACACTTATGGCAATCAAAGGTACATACACGAATAACGTAGTGCAAAGTTTTGCCATAACTGAATTTATGGTGTTGTCATTACAAGCAAGTGTGTACACTGGTCCATAGTCACAGAAATAGCTTTTGACCACGTTGGTTTTACAGAATGAAAGTCGGGTGATCAAAGCCACTGTTGTGCTATTCAAAGCAGTGCACAATGTCCATACACCTATTAAAACTACATACATGACAGAGTTACTGACAATTGCATGGTATCTTAATGGTAAGCAAATGGCAATAAAGCGATCATATGCCAGAACAACAAGAGTTAAAGCCTGAACACTACTGAAGAAAAACACAAAAAACATGTTGGCCAAACAGGCGTCATAAGAAATGTACTGTGAATCAAAAAGAAAGGTCTTAATCTGGTTAGGAATTCGTGCATTGGTTTCACCAATATCTGCTAAAGCTAAATTAAAGATTCCTAAGTATTTAGGAGTGTGCAGACTCCGGTCAGATATTATCATGATAACTACAAATGAGTTCCCAAACACAGCAATGATGTAGATAAAAATTAAAAAAACAAAGTAGTAATTGATGAAGGGTATTCCTGAAAATCCACTGATGAAAAAGTACTTAGGGCGCACAAAGGAAATATTTGTCAATAAACTGGAGTTCAAAGCACTCATGATAGCATTTAATCTGATTCTTCTGCTCTTCAACCTGAAATAAAGAACACAATGAAATAACCAATAAATAAGAACTACACTTGTTTAGTTCTGAAATGTCCAGTTATCTGCATTTCTGTTGTTCGAACAGGTTCATTTGACCTAATTATTAAAAGATAAGTCACATGCAAAGGTTTGGGATGTTTAACTGTTAAAATGTGGGAATTAAATAACTTACTAAGCTGATGTTGGCTGTGGAACAATAAGCAACACATTAGAAGGACCTCAATACCATTGGTTTATATAGAGATATCTGGCTGTGTACTGTCACATGTCAGTGATGAGTTTTTTTATTGCCCCCCCCCTGTTTTGTGACTGGGGTTCTCCAAATGTTTTGGTGCTTACCAACAGAATCTGTAGGGATAAGGGATAGGGATCTATCGCACAGAGTTTCAGGCGATGTCATGGCAAGACCACATGTAAATTCCAATGAGGACAGAATGTTTGTTAGAGCATTTTAAGAAATTATTACAAAGTTGTGTGAGGTGGTCATCAAGTTAAGTGACTAACACACTAAGACAAATGTCTAACATACCTTTCTAACATACAATAAATAAAATACAATGACAAAAACAAGAAGCAGTCTATTACATGTTGTGTGTCTGTCTTGTTTTTCTCTCCATTGTCCCTCGAATCAGAGCCCCGAGGTTGTCTTTTACGACGAGCTATAGAATTAAAACCGACCTAAGATGGCTGCCCTAGAGTGTGAACCTACTCTGCATACCTCATGTGTAAAGCTGGTGTAACCTCTTTTAACTCCTTAAAGCAGAAAGGTTTATTGCACACTAAGGTGTATAATTACATGAACTTCTGTACAAACTTGTTAGGGTATTCTTTGGTAATAGAGATTTTTGGCACTTTTGGCCTTCCGGCAGTCCACAGGCTTTTCAAGGCGTAAAAAGAGATGTGCAGAGTGTTGATTTTGCCTATAAAGTGATTTGAAGTGAGTTATTTGCTGTCACTTTTGTACCACCTGGGAGTTCAAACGAGTAAGATTTGTGCACTTTTACATTATTATATTATATTTATGTAGCAATTGGCTCCACGTAGTTTCCATAAATTAGTGGGAGGGCACAAAACCTTGTAATTTATAATATTGACTAGGTGATTGTAAAATACTGTTGTACATACATGGACAAAATTGTTGGTACCCCTCGGTTAATGAAATAAAAACACACAATGGTCACAGAAATAACTTAATTCTGACAAAAGTAATAATAAATAAAAATTCTATGAAAATGAACAAATGAAAATCTGACATTGATTTTGAACCATGCTTCAACAGAATTATTTTAAAAAGTAAACTCATTAATCAGACCTGGACAAAAATGATGGTTCCCCTGAAAATAATGTGACTAAAGGGACATGTTAAATCAAGGTGTGTCCACTAATTAGCATCACAGGTGTTTACAATCTTGTAATCAGTCAGTGGGCCTATATATAGGGCTACAGGTAGTCACTGTGCTGTTTGGTGACATGGTGTGTGCCACACTCAACATGGACCAGAGAAAGCAAAAGAAACAGTTGTCTCAAGAGATTTGAAAGAAAATTATAGACAAGCATGTTAAAGGCAAAGGTTATAAGACCATCTCCAAGCAGCCTGATGTTCCTGTGACTACAGTTGCACTTATTATTCAGAAATTTATGATCCATGGGCCTGTAGCCAACCTCCTTGGATGTGGCTGCAGGAGTAAAATTGACGACAAATTAAAGAGACGGATAATACGAATGGTAACAAAAGAGCCAAAGAAAAACGTCCACAGAGATCTTCAATATCAACAAACATCAGTGTCAGATCGCACCATCCGTCATTGTTTGAGCCAAAGTGGACTTCATGGGAGACAAACAAGGAGGACACCATTGTTAAAAACAAGTCATAAAAACGCCAGGCGGGAATTTGCCAAACTACATGTTGACAAGCCTCAAAGCTTCTGGGAGAATGTCCTATAGACAGATGAGATAAAAATGGAACTTTTGCCAAGGCACCTCAGTTCTCTATTCACAGACAGAAAAATGAAGCTTATCAAGAAAAGAACACTGTCCCTACTGTGAAACATGGAGTAGGCTCTGTTATGTTCTGGGGCTGCTTTGCTGCATCTGGCACAGGGTGTCTTGAATGTGTGCAGGGTACAATAAAATCTCAAGACTATCAAGGGATTCTAGAGAGAAATGTGCTGCCCAGTGTCAGAAAGTTTGGTCTCAGTCGCAGGTCATGGGTCTTGCAACAGGATAATGACCCAAAACACAGCTAAAAACATCCAAAAAAGGCTAAGAGGAAAACATTGGAGTATTCTAAAGTGGCCCTGTATGAGCCCTGACCTAAATCCTGTTGAGCATCTTTGGAAGGAGCTGAAACATGCCGTCTGGAAAAGGCACCCTTCAAACCTGAGACAACTGGAGCAGTTTGCTCATTAGGAGTGGGTCAAAATACCTGCTGAGAGGTGCAGAAGTCTCATTGGCAATAACAGAACTGGTTTGATTGCAGCAATTGCTTAAAAGTTTGTGCAACAAAATATTAAGTTAAGGGTACCATCACCACCATTTTTGTCCAGGCCTGTTTCATGAGTCATTTTTTTATGTGTAAAAAAAATGTTTTATGTGTATGTGTGTTGATGACTAGTTTGCAGAATAAACTATTTGAAGAGATCTGTTCTGTTATCCTTCTTCACTCACTTTTTTTTGCTGGCTCACATAATTAAATGCCATATGTTATGTCCCCCGCATTACCCTAGAAATGAGGTGGGGTCTTAACAGTCAGTTAGTGAAAGTTTTTAAATTCATTCACTACAACTTAAAAAAAAAACTTACTGAGAATTATAACACTCAACATTAAATAGCTTTTTTATATAGCAAATTTATATAAAATTTTTTTATTCAATTCAATTCAGTCTCAAGTTTTATAATGGTTGTCTCAGAGAAGAGTGGGAATTATTGTTTGACTCCGTAATGTAGAACTATAGCATTCAAAATAAATCACAAGCACAACATAACGTATAACTGGGGTGTTTGTTTTTATTTACAGTGACCAATAATGAATGCAGTCTGACATTCAAATTCAATTCAGTAGTGCAACACATAGCACCCACAGCTCACATCAAAACTTAGACTTTCAATACACATTAAAAACTTAATGCTACACTATTTGGTCACTTTTACAACATTAACCAGATGCATTTATGTAAAATCTTTCTAAAAACATTATCGAAGTATAGAAACAGTCTAGATTCCAAAGATGCCCTGAAGCAAAAGTACTGCCAGAGACTAGTAGCAGTCTTGATATATAAAAAGCGATCTAAAGCCAGTATTTAATTGCCAGCTATATTTCACTCCTGTATTCAGGAGCATGTGAATATTTCAAGCTGCCATGTGATGTTTGAGCTAAAAGAAGCTACAGAAATATGTTGGTAGAAAAGCTTGAGTGCAACTAAAATTCCATGTCCACCTGGTCATTCACCACTCTTATAGCTACACAACTTGCATATTATGATTTTAGATATTTTCTGGCAAAATGTTGATGTCAGTTTTCAGTGTATATAGCTCTTTGCTAAAACTCGGGGCCTCACATTGGATCTCTTTTTTAACATTTTCAATATGAACACTTTGAATTCCTTTGTATTCAGGACATAAATTATGGGATTCAGCATGGGTGGAATTACACTTGATAGTGAAGTATTGATTATCCTAGCATTGGGATGTAGAGACATTGAAACATATCCTGCAAAATATGTGCTTATTACAGGGAGAGAAAACACTCCCACTACTAAGAGATGTGATACACAGGTTTTTAGTGCTTTAAGTCATCCAGCCCAGGTTGTAATCTTACTTAAAGCAAGCAAAATGCCCAAATAAGATACAAGTATGGCAATGGAAGGTGCATAGATGAATAGTGTAAAACAAAGTTTTGCCATAACTGAATTTATAGTTTTGTCATTACAAGCAAGTGCATATACTGGCCCATAGTCACAGAAATAGGTTTAGACCACACTGGTTATACAAAATGAATGTCGAGTGATCAAAGCTACTGTTATGCCATTTAAAGCAGCAGAAAATGACCATACTCCCATTAAAACTACAGACATGACAGAGTTACTGACAATTGCATGGTATCTTAAATGGGAGGCAAATGGCAATAAAGTGATCATATGCCAGAACAACAAGAGTTAAAGCCTGAACGCTGCTGAAGAAAAACACAAAAAACATGTTGGCTAAACAGGCCAAGTATTTAGGAGTGTGCAGACTTCTGTCAGATATTGTCATGATGATTACAAATGAGTTCCCAAATACAGCAAGAATATATATAAAAATCAAACAAGCAAAGTAGTAATTAACGTATTCTTTGTCGTGACGTGTTCTAACTTTTCTTTGGGTGCTGCCCAACACAATATTACCATGTTTTATTTTTATGAGTGACATTACAAAATGAATAATTAAGGAGAAACAACAAAGGCTTTACTACAAAATTAAGTGGTTTGTGCATTTAAAGGCTTTAGTTGGATAATACATACATTGTTAGAACATGCATTGTTCTGCCAAATGCTAGAGCGCTATACCACTCCTCAAGTGATGGAATGGATTTTGGAGTACAGAGGTTCAAGTGATGTCATTGTAACACAATCTAGTGTTTTGTTGGATTGAGATTTTGTTGGTCTGTGTTGGAAAATAATTTGAGAACAGTAATCAAACCACTATTGGCGGTGTGTGGACACCATTGAAATATGCTAAAATTAAGTAGTGAACTTTTGTCATTTACTTTGTCACAGCACAACCAGACATAAAGTTGGACTAGGCAACCAAAAAGTGACAGGTGATAAATACATAGAGCCAAATAAAGAATCACTGTCAGTGTCATCAGCTGTGCAGCTTGGTAAAAAGAATTACCAACAGTAAGTAACAGGATTTAATGGCAAGTAATAGGATTTAGGTGTCTCCAATTTTTAGCCATTCTTGGGTGTTTTAGCTGTGTGTTTTGGGTCATTATCCTGTTACAAGACCCATGACCTGTGACTGAGACTAAGCTTTCTGATACTGGGCAGCACATTTCTCTCTAGAATCCCTTGATGGTCTTGAGATTTCATTGTACCCTGCACAGAGCCAAGACACCCTGTGCCAGATTCAGCAAAGCAGCCCCAGAACATAACAGAGCCTACTCCATGTTTCACAGTAGGGACAGTGTTCTTTTCTTGACATCCTTTATTTTTTCATCTGTGAACATAGAGCTGATGTGCCTTGGCAAAAATTCAATTTTTGTCTCATCTGTCCATAGGACATTTCCCCAGAAGCTTTGAGGCTTGTCAACATGTAGTTTGGCAAATTCCAGTCTGGCGTTTTTATGATTTGTTTTCAACAATGGTGTTCTCCTTGTTTGTATCCCATGAAGTCCACTTTGACTCAAACAACGACAGATGGTGCGATCTGACACTGATGTTCCTTGAGCTTGAAGTTCAGCTTTAATCTCTGTAGAAGTTTTTCTGGGCTCTTTTGTTACCATTCGTATTATCCATCTCTTTGATTTGTTATTAATTTTCCTCCTGCAGCCACGTCCATGGAGGTTGGCTACAGTCCCATGGATCTTAAATGTCTGAATAATATGTGCAACTGTAGTCACAGGAATATCAAGCTGCTTGGAGATTTTCTTTTTAATCTCCTGAGACAACTCTTTCCTTCGATTCCTCTTGCCCATGTTGAGAGTGGTACACAACATGTCACCAAACAGCACAGGTACTACATGTAGCCCACTGACTGATTACAGGATTGTAGACAACTGTGATGCTAATTAGTGGACGTACCTTGATTTAACATGTTCCTTTAGTCACAAATTATTTTCAGGGGTACCATCATTTTTGTCCAGGCCTGTTCCATGAGTTTACTTAAAATAATTCTGTTGAAGGATGGTTCAAAATCAATGTGTGTTCTAGTGTGTTCTGGTAAATTACGTACACTCCACCTCCTCTGCCTGATAATCTATGGCCATGTACATAATTATAACCTTTAGGGTTGGCTATATTTATTAGTAAATATTGATCAGGTCTAATCCAGGTTTTAGTGAGGCAAACAACATTTATTTCTAAATTAATTAAATTATAAGTTTAGTGATCTAGTATTAAGTAGATCAAGCTTTAGGTCTGAGGTGGTGCTGTTACTGTTTGAGTGTGACAATTTCACACTACTTAAATTATTAAAACAAGCTCTTTAGTTTTTCTAAATTTGGGCAAATTACGGTTAAATTACAGTTAAACCTGGGTGACTCCTCAAAGCAGCTCATAGGTGGTCAGTTTAGCCTGGACCAGGCCATGTTGGTTTGTAATCCATTATTATTCAGGGAATATTTAATGGTGAAACTTATCAGATTTAGATTCTCTGCCCGAGCTCGAATCAGAGCCCGACCCAATGCCCAACCCAAAGTCAAGCTGGGTTAGGGCATGATTTCCCACCACTTACCACTGGCCCTTTAGGCTTGGGCTCAAGAAAATGGTCTATGATGCAGGCCTACATTTTTTTAATGCTCTTTGGCATGATAACCACAATATAACCCAGTAACAAAGCTCAGCCAGCCCAACATTAACCTGTCCTAAGACTTTTCTCCAGCCTGTAGCCTATTTAATTTGGTTTTGATTAGACTACAGTTTGTTTGATATGCGATTATATCCCTTTATAATTTAAAGAATATCTGGTTATCTTGGTTTATTTTGTATGTAAATTATGAAATTGTTGTTGGCCTATTGCAGTTTAATGATTATGCAATGCATAGCCTTATTGCCTTATTGCTGTTTTTTGCATGTATGCACTTAGGCTATACATTTAATGAAATAATGTTTGTTCAGAAAATATTTTATATTTCTAAAAACCTTGATAAATTATATTAGAGTAGAGGAAAGTCATTCAAACATCATTCTTGTAGCCTACTTTGCCGATGTTTAGGCCTGTGGATCATTGTTCACATTGTTGGTGTTTTAAACATTTGGAGTTACATTGTCCATAAACAGTTTTAATAATAGGCCTCAGCTTCTTCAGTGTTTCACTGTTCATTAAAATCATTCTGAGCAGATTTTGGTAATTTAAACAAATCACACGCTGGGGCATGCTGCATTCTGTTATGTCTCTACTTGACTTAAATGAGCTGGTTATCCTAGATTCAAAACCCATCCCTTTATGTCTGCATTTATCAATTCCTAGGCTACAAAAGTGTCAGACCAATACATTTTAAGACGAGTATGAAAATAATTGAACTGTGTGACTGTGTTGAGGTGTGTTGGAACAATAATACAAATTAACCCTGGGAACCCTAGGAATACAATTGGAAACCTCTTACACTATATAATGTTTTATCATAAATTAACACAATTTTACTTGTTCAATTTTATATACTTATTAAACCTTTTTTTTATTTTATGTATGTACAATGCAAATTACAGTTTGACCGTACAAAGTACATTTTTGCACATAGACCCACTACAGATCCCTGATAGGTCAAAAAATGCAAACATGAAATTCTGCCAAAAATGACTTATGACTTATGACTATCTTACCTCCAAATTTACAATAACCACATGAAATTATTATTTTGTTTTATCTGTCTTTTTTTCTGAAAGCATTATGTAATAGAATATAACCAGGCCATTTAGACTGCTCTGCATATTAAACAACAGAGGGCAGCAAAAGATCTCATAAATGACAAAAGACTTTTGATGGAGATAATGGAGATAAAAATTAATTTCATTAGATTGATACAATAAGTATCAAACTAAAGATCTACCTTGAGCTCAGCTACATTATTAAGTAGAGCTTAATGTTTTAGCATACATAAGCATATAAAGTTGTTACAAAGATGTTCTATCTATCTATACATAGCTAAATACATCACAAACTACACAATAGTCTGCATATCATTCTAAACATGAGAATCTATACTAACCATACAGATGCACATTGTTAAGCTAATTCCGTAGGTTTTGCCTTCTCTTATGCATTTAACTGCCAGTTAGTTTGTACTGATTAACTCTGATGTCACTTTTCTAAACACCTGGGGCCTCACATTGTATCTCTTTTTTAACATTTTCAATATGAAGACTTTGAATTCCTTTGTATTTAGGACATAAATTATGGGATTCAGCATGGGTGGAATGACACTTGATAGTGAAGTACTAATGATTCTAGCATTGGGATTAAGGGTAAAAGTTATGGCAGCGATATATGTACTTATTACAGGGAGAAAAAACACTCCCACTACTAGCAGATGAGAGACACAGGTCTTCAGTGCTTTAAGTCGTCCAGCCCAGGTTGTAATCTTACTTAAAGCAAGCAAAATGCCCAGATACGATAAAGTTATGACAATCAAAGGTGCATACAAGAAAAGTGTAATACAAAGTGTTGCCATAACTAAATTTGTAGTTTTGTCATTACAAGCAAGTGTGTAAACTGGTCCATGGTCACAAAAATAGCTTTTGACCATGTTGGTTTTACAGAATGAAAGTCGGGTGATCAAAGCTACGGTTATGCCATTTAAAGCAGCAGAAAATGACCACACTCCCATTAAAACTACAGACATGATAGAGTTACTGACAATTGCATGGTATCTTAATGGTAAGCAAATGGCAATAAAGCGATCATACGCCAGAACAACAAGAGTTAAAGCCTGAACACTACTGAAGAAAAACACAAAAAACATGTTGGCCAAACAGGCGTCATAGGAAATGTACTGTGAATCAAAAAGAAAGGTCTTAATCAGGTTAGGAATCAGTGCATTTGTTTCACCAAAGTCAGCTAAAGCTAAATTAAAGATTCCTAAGTATTTAGGAGTGTGCAGACTTCGGTCAGATATTATCATGATGATTACAAATGAGTTCCCAAACACAGCAATGATGTAGATAAAGACTAAAAAAACAAAGTAGTAATTGATGAAGGGTATCCCTGAAAATCCACTGATGAAAAAGTACTCAGGGCGCACAAAGGAAATATTTGTCAATAAACTGGAGTTCAAAGCACTCATGATAGCATTAAATCTGATCCTTCTGCTCTTCAACCTGGAATAAAGAATTCAAAATTACAACACAAAAGTACAAAATTACAACACATGATTCGTTTTATACATACAGTTCAGCATCAGACCTGCAGTTATTAACATTGTTATTTGTATTTTAATATATTTGTTTTACCTAATGAATAAACAATATATGGTTTGGGATATGTAAACAGAAATGTAACTGTCAAAATAAGAGTGTCAAGCTGCTTTTGAACAACAAATTGTGAAGGCCTTGATATCAATGTTTTATATAGTGACACCAGGCTGCCTGCTGTCATGTGATTAGTCACAAAATTCACTGATGAGTATTTTTTTTTTTTGAAACTCACATGACTACTGTTTTTTCTTTGGTTGTATTAATACAAATAGTATGGATATTAGTATAACAAGAATTAGCTTTTTAAAATACTAATACTACTACTTATAATAATACTACTTATAATGTTTTGTTATTATGGTTGAATGGTTGAAACAGAATAATTAAGGAGGAACAAAAAAGACCTCATTACAAAGTCATGGTAATGACAGCAAGTTTTTGGTATGTTTGAAGGATCTAGCAGTTGATGGGTAATCACAAAACATACATTGATCTGCCAAATGCAAGAGCTCTAAAGTAATAGATTGGTGAATTCACAAGTACAAGTAGGCCAAAGAGTCAAAGAGTCCCTTAAGACATGGTACCACCAGAAAAAAATATATAAGTATACATAAACACATCATAGTTTTTTGTCCATCTGTTTAGTTTATTTTGTGTTAAGATATATCACCACAAATATGCAATAAATATACAATACAAAAAATTCCCTGCAGCTTTGGTTGATCAATTTGTATTTCCAATTGTAACAACCTAGAAATTTGAGGAAATGGTGGAGAGTTTGAAAATGGCTGTTCATTTGCCCACTGATTGATGTTTTAGAATCAGTCTAGGCTTCTAATGTGGTCTATTCTCAGAAGTGGCCCGACCAGAACATAAGAGAAAATGTACACAGCACAGGCATATGTTAGGCACAGGCATGTGCTATTATAAATGGTGATCACTTTCTGTTACAGTGTATTTTGAATACACATTTATGTATTGAATCCTGAAATACATAAATGTGATCAATAAGAAACTAGTGAATGGACTGGTGAAGTACAGTATTATCTAAAATACAATGTTAATTAAATGTAAATTCATTAGTTACATAATATGAACACAAGCAATTTAACTAGTTTCCAAATGAATATTTGAAAAAAAAAGATGCAAAATACTACTACTACTACAAATAATAATAATAATAATAATAATAATAATAATAATACTAATTTATATGGACAACAGCATAATTAGTCATTATTTTGAATATTAAAATCTCTTCATTTCAACATCTACCTTGTTCCACTTTTACAGTATACTAAGATCAGCTTCAAAATCAAGTTATTCTGCATCAGTTAGTAATCACTAACTAATCAGACATTATTTCCTTGAGAAAGTTAGGTTTGTTCTACATACCATTCACATTACAGAATGACCACTTCTTTGTGGACACCTCCTAGACTAACATGCAAACATAGAATTTTGTACCAAAAAAAAAAACAACAACTTACAATTCTTAAACAACAATACATCCATAACACCCACATAAAACACACATTCCTATGCTAATTCCAAGGCTTTAACCTTCTGCTAGGTAAAAACTGGACAGTTGAGGTTCTACTGGTTAAACTGTATGTTGTCCCTTTGCTAAAACTTAGGGCCTCACATTGTATCTCTGTTTTAACATTTTCAATATGAAGACTTTGAATTCCTTTGTATTTAGGACATAAATCATGGGATTTAGCATGGGTGGAATGGCACTCGATAGTGAAGTACTAATGATCCTAGCATTGGGATTAAGGGTGAAAGTTAAGGCAGCAATATATGTACTTATTACAGGGAGAAAAAACACTCCCACTACTAGCAGATGAGAGACACAGGTCTTCAATGCTTTAAGTCGTCCAGTCCAGGTTGTAATCTTACTTAAAGCAAGCAAAATGCCCAAATATGACAGAGTTATGACAATCAGAGGTGCATAAAGGAAAAGCATAGTACAAAGTTTTGCCATAACTGAATTTACGGTGTTGTCATTACAAGCAAGTGTGTAAACTGGTCCATGGTCACAAAAATAGCTTTTGACCACAATAGTTTTACAGAAGGAAAGTCGGGTGATCAAACCCACTGTTATGCCAATTAAAGTAGTGCAAAATGACCATACTCCCATTAAAACTACAGACATGACAGAGTTACTGACAATTGCATGGTATCTTAATGGTAAGCAAATGGCAATAAAGCGATCATATGCCAGAACAACAAGAGTTAAAGCCTGAACACTACTGAAGAAAAACACAAAAAACATGTTGGCCAAACAGGCGTCATAGGAAATGTACTGTGAATCAAAAAGAAAGGTCTTAATCAGGTTAGGAATTCGTGCATTTGTTTCACCAAAGTCAGCTAAAGCTAAATTAAAGATCCCTAAGTATTTAGGAGTGTGCAGACTTCGGTCAGATATTATCATGACAACTACAAATGAGTTCCCAAACACAGCAATGATGTAGATAAAGACTAAAAAAACAAAGTAGTAATTGATGAAGGGTATCCCTGAAAATCCACTGATGAAAAAGTACTCAGGGCGCACAAAGGAAATATTTGTCAATAAACTGGAGTTCAAAGCACTCATGATAGCATTAAATCTGAACCTTTTGCTCTTTGACCTGAAATAAAGAATACAAAAAAAGTACAAAATTACAACATATGATTAGTTATATAAATTAGAACAATTATTACTTTGTGCAGTTAAGAATAAAATTGGCAGTTAATATCAATATTATTCATATTAGAACAGATTCATTTAATAAATAATAAAACAATGGAAATGTAAACTAAAACAATCAAAATAATGATTTGTTAAATTACTTTTGTATGTGGAACTATCAACAACAATTTCTCAGAACTTTAATATCATGGTTTTATATAGAGACTTCAGGATGCCTGCTGTCACGTGATGAGGGATCAGCAATTCAGTGATGAGACTTTTTTTTTTTGTGAAACCCACATGACTAGTATTCTATAGTATATAACTTTGATTTTCTTTGGTGCTTACCAACACAATTTGTAAGAATAAGAGTGAATATTATGAAATACCATTATTTTGTTTTAATTATTATGGAATAAATATGAAGGAACAAAACCAATCTTATTACACAGTCATGTCAAGCAGAAAGATTTTGATATATAAGTATCTAACTTTTCTGTTTTGCTGGATAACCACAAAACATATGTTGATGGAGTGAGTTTCGGAGGGCAGAAGTTGTCATTGCGGCACAATCACTAAATTTGAATTACTCCTGAATTACACATTGAATTGATCTGTGTTGAAATATAAGTGAAGAACATTAATCAAAACACTAATCAAGGTTTGTAGACAGCATTGAAAAATATAAAGGGTAAGAAGCAGTTCTGTTCAAACATTTTAGGAAAAACTGAAATATACTATAATATGCTATAATTTAGCAGTGTGAGGTTGGCATCATGGCCAAATGGACGTTTGTTGCTTAGCTTAATCAGAGGCTCAGTATACAAAAGAAAAATAGGAAATAAAAGAAAATATGTGCAAGGCTTTTTGTGTTCCTGGAAAATCTGCCCTTATTCTAGTGCAAGTATGCCAAATGTCAAAGATACATTGACAAAATGGTTTCTAAAGAAACCAGGGCCCGATACTGGCAAATAATGTATACAAAGCTAAATAAAACAAATTATATATTATTTGTTTTTTTATGATTTTATTTCATTTTGTGGTAAAAAAAGATCACAAAAAAACCATACAGAAGGTATACAAAAACATTTTTTTCTTGTATAGTTTAGAATCTTACATTCCATCACCACCCCATCTCCTTGCCTTAGTTTGGCCATATCTTTTAGCTTCCTAGCTCCACTTATATTAGATTTAAGTGCAAAAAAAATAAAAGTCACTGAAGTTACAGCTGATCAATTTTTATTTAAACATTTCAGGAACTGGAGATTTGAGGGATTGAGTGGTGAATTTCAAATTTGCCATTCTTTTGCCCATTCTTTATTTTCTTCAGAGTAATTCTAAATGTCAATTGGAGTCTTTTCTGAGACCTTAAGTACCCCGTCCAGAACATGGGGGACAATTTGTTTGGGCAACAAGCATATGTTATTACAGAGGGTAATCATGGGTGTGCTGGTGAGAAAAACTAAAAGAAGTTTATAGTTGCATTACCATCTAACATGCACTGTACGCTCAACCAAATAAAAAAAAGTGATATAACTAGTTTCCAAATAAATACTTTACATGAAACAATGTTATACAAATTATATACATTAGATAGGTTAGGTTATAAAAGAAAATTATCAGAATCTCTTTAATTTAACATCTACTCTATTCCACTTTAACAGTGTACAAAGATCAACATCATTATGTGATTCTGCAGTAGTAAGTAATACATAACTGATCAGACATTATTTAATCAAGATTTATCAAGATTTGTCTACATAACATTCACATTACAGATTGACCACTTATTTGGTCAATTCTACTTATGTGGTCATACTAGGTAATATGTCTGTTCTTTCACATTATCTTAATTTACGTCCATGTCTCAATCATTTTTTAAATTCTATAATATATTATATAATATAATTAAAAAATGGGCTTTTGTATCATCCATCTAGACGTTTCTCCGGCCTTAAAGGCAGTTGATACTAGCTTACAGGTTTAATGTCTAAATTGTTATTAATGCATGTCAGAATTCATCACCTTTCAGACTAAAATCAGACCAGTACCATATATAACAAGAATGATAATTAGTATAAAATAAGACTCAAATGTGAGCAGGGACAATACAAATTGGACCTGGAGACCATAGGACTGAAACTGGACATCTTTGTTGATGTCTCAAGATCAAAGACATCTTAAGACATTAACTTAATAGTATGAAATAGGAAGGCTATTTTTATATTTGCATAGACAGGTGTCCTTACATATTGTTCAACCAAAGAAGATTGAGAAAACTTAGTCCAAACCAAAAAGTGTCTCATACACCAAAACCAATTTCACACATGTATTTTACTTTATTTTGTATTTTTACTTTCTCTGTCTATTCAATGCAAATTACAATTGGACATCTTTTGGACAAGCATTACATGGAGCAATAAAATCAGAGATTAACTGTTCTGCAAATTAAACAGTAGAGGGCGGCAAAACACCTTATACAGACCAAGACAAGTATTAAAATTCCATTATCTTTGTACAATGGTAATCAAAATATAGAACTATCTAGCATTTTCCCAGATCATAACATGTCTCACTGTTTTAGCATATGTCATCAGATAAAACTACATTGTTGTTCAGTTCATAATTTTATACTTATATTACTAGTCACATTTGTGTTTCAGCTGTACAATATTGCTACAGCATACAGTCCAAAAAACAAGAGAGACTATAACACCAATACAGACATATTGCTATACTACATCCAGATAATTCACCTTCTTCTAGGTATAAACTTATCAGTTTATACCGGTTAAACTTTTTTTGTCATCACTTTGCTAATACCTGGGGCCTCACATTGGATCTCTTTTTGATTACTTTCAAAATGAAAACTTTGAATTCATTTGTGTTTAGGACATAAATTATGGGATTTAGCATGGGTGGAATGGCACTTGATAGTGAAGTACTAATGATCCTGGTATTGGGATCAAGGGTGAAAGTTAAGGCAGCAATATATGTACTTATTACGGGAAGAAAAAACACTCCCACTACTAGCAGATGAGAGACACAGGTCTTCAGTGCTTTAAGTCGTCCAGCCCAGGTTGTAATCTTACTTAAAGCAAGAAAAATACCTAAATATGACAGAGTTATGGCAATCAAATGTGCATAGATAAAAAGTGTTGTGCAAAGTTTTGCCATACCTGAATTTATAGTGTTGTCATTACAAGCAATTGTGTAAACTGGTCCATGGTCACAAAAATAGCTTTTTACCATGTTGGTTTTACAGAAGGAAAGTCGGGTGATCAAACCTACCATTGTGCCAATCATTACAGTTATAAATGACCACATCGCTATTAAAACTACAGACATGGCAGAGTTATTCACAATTGCATGGTATCTTAATGGTAAGCAAATGGCAATAAAGCGATCATACGCCAGAACAACAAGAGTTAAAGACTGAACACCACTGAAGAAAAACACAAAAAACATGTTGGCCAAACAGGCGTCATAGGAAATGTACTGTGAATCAAAAAGAAAGGTCTTAATCAGGTTAGGAATCAGTGCGTTTGTTTCACCAATATCTGCTAAAGCTAAATTAAAGATTCCTAAGTATTTAGGAATGTGCAGACTTCGGTCAGATATTATCATGATGATTACAAATGAGTTCCCAAACACAGCAATGATATAAATAAAAACTAAGCCAACAAAGTAGTATTTCAAAAGAGATGTTCCAGAAAATCCACTGATGAAAAAGTACTCAGGGCGCACAAATGACAGATTTTTCAACAAACTAGAATTAACTACACTCATGTTTTCATGGATTGCACTGCTGTGAACTTCATCCTGAAATAAAATACACAGAATGTAGCAAAAAGAGATGACAATTGATATTCAATTAGCATTGTTTTTTCTTTCTTATAGTTTAATGTAATACAATATTGGAGTATGAAATAAATATTAAAAACAATTCAATTGATCTTAATCTTTTATATATTATAAATCTATAATCTGATATAGCATATATAATCTGATATAAGCATATTTTAACACTCACAGTTAAATAGTGTCAGACTGTGTGAAAGTGGAATTGTAAGCTCCGAATTCGTAGACTTTTGTATGCATATGGTTTATATAGACACATTACCCCATATTACCTCAGGTGGGAACTCTTTTTTTAGGCAACCCACATGGTGTGACCAGTGTTATGAATTTTGCATTCAGACCATACAGATACTGGATACACAACTGCTGAAAACATGTTAGTCATGTTTGTGCTCGTTATTTATGATTTTTATATAATAATAATAATAATAATAATAATAATAATAATAATATAATTATTAGTATTTTATTTACTTTTTGTCAGGTCCGCGTCACCTGCCGGTAACTTTTGGTTCTAGTCTTTCTCCCTCCTTTGTTCATTTGCCCATTCTTGCCTAGCTCCCTGGCTACCAACCAGCCTCAGGTGGTTCTACTGTGTTGCCAAGTTTATGTTGTCACGAGTTTGTTTTCAGTTTACCGTTTATGCGGACTTACAGGACATGTTTTCCAAGTCCGGTGCTGCCAAGCTTCCACCCCATCGCTGTCACCCTACGATTGTGCTATCTACCTGGTGGAGGGCGCCATAATTAAGCGTTTTCCATATCCAATGCCAAGGATTTAGTAAGTTGGATTCGCGTAGCGCTTATAATCTCGTGCAGATCAGGTAGGGGGACGAGTGGAAGGCAGCCTTTATGACCACCAGGGGACATTATCAATACCACGTAATGCCGTACAGACTAGCTAATGTCCCCTCCATCTTCGTGGTGGTCTTTCTGGACGACATATTGGTGTACTCCCCCGACCTGATCACCCATGTATGTCACGTTCGCTTAGTCCTGGTAAGACTCAGGTCCCACCGGCTGTATGTTAAGCTAGAGAAGTGTGTGTTCCACATCTCAGAGATTCCTTTTCTGGGGTATATCATCAGTGAGCGGGGGGTTCTAATGGACCAGGCGAAAGTTCATGTGGCCCCAGAGTGGCCGTCACCTGGCTCCGTGAAGGAGGTTCAGCGTTTTCTGGGGTTCACCGACTTTTATAGGAGGTTCATTAGGGACTTCAGCAGTTTGGCAGCGCCCATTACGTCTTTGCTCAAAGGAGCCCCGCGGCGCATCACGTGGATGCCGGCTGCAGAAGACTCGTTCCAAGCACTAAAGCATGCTTTCACATCGGCCCGCTGTTTCTCACAGACCGGGCTCCCGTAACACCAAGGCGGATGCTCTCTCACGCATCCACCAAGCGGCAGATGGGGGAGAGACGACCCGGTACTTATACTGCCCTCTACAGCCCGTCTCAGTCGCAGCGATACAGTGGGACCTCGACACGGAGATCGCAGAGGCCCTCTCACGCACCGCCATTCCCACTGTGGGTCCTCTGGACAAGGTTTACTTCCCCAGTGCATTCCAGGAGAGGCTCATTGCTTGGGCTCACGCCTCCCCTGCATCCGGCCACCCAGGTGAGACCCGCACCTTTCACTTATTCTTGGCAAAGTATTGGTGGGAGGGGATGCGGGCTGACATTCATCGTGTAGTCGCATCATGTAGCGCATGCGAGCTTTGTAAAACACCTAAAGCACTCCCTTCGGAGAAGCTGATGCCTCTGCCCATCCCTGACCGCCTGTGGTCTCACCTAGCGGTAGATTTTGTCACAGACCTGCCTGAGTCAGAGGGTCACACGGTGGTTCTGACGGCGGTGGATCGCTTCTCGAGGGGGGTTAAGTTTATTCCGACAGCAATGCAGATGGCTCAAGCCCTGGTGGACCACGTCCTCCGGAATTACGGAATCCCGGAGGACAAAGTATCAGACAGAGGGGCACAGTTTACATCTAGGGTATGGGGAGCATTCTGTGAGCACCTGGGGGTGAGTGTGAGTCTCTCCTCCAGGTATCACCCGCAGACCAATGGCCAGTGCGAGCGCTTTAACCAGGAGCTGGGGAAGTTTTTGTGACTCTACTGTCATGACTACCCCAGAGACTGGTCGTGGTAACTGGTCTGGGCCGAGATGGTATGGTAGGGTATGGCCCTGGTCCAGGAATTTCTCGAATGCTGCCCGGACAAGCCGGCTTTGTTTTTTAGAAAATGATCAAATTGGGTAATGCTATTATTAAATATTACATTGTACTTCTCACTCCATTATCTAACTACTGTTAATTTATCTTGTTAATGTGTAAAGGAAATTAACTTAGTACAAAAGATAATAGTTAACTCGCATTAGTTACTAATAATCAACCATTTTTACATAAAATCTACATATTTAGGCCTAAGCTAAACAAAAAAGTTAAAAATGATCAATACTTGCTCTATGATCAACGATATGTGATTTTTTTTTATTTCACATAGATGCAAATTTCCAAACTTGCATCTTATAAAATTTTCTTATTTTTTGTGCATTATGAACATCCTGGCTATT
The DNA here is from genome assembly GCF_030463535.1 of Salminus brasiliensis. Classification (NCBI taxonomy): domain Eukaryota; kingdom Metazoa; phylum Chordata; class Actinopteri; order Characiformes; family Bryconidae; genus Salminus; species Salminus brasiliensis. The sequence continues at coordinate 5,290,347 of NC_132888.1, forward strand.
GCAAGATGACCAGTACATTTTCACAAAGTCAACATTTTCAACTCCATTGTTTGCAATCATTGAAACAATTGCATTTAAATGATTAAAACAATTAGAAAACCCCCAGCTTCAACTGGCAATGGTACCTAACTTACCCTCATGTCATATTTCCCATTTTCTGTTTGTATGCTGTCAAATGTACAAGTGTATTACACTTAATAGAAAAGGAAGCAGCAAATACAACCATTTCAGCAATATCCACATAAGCAAATACATTTTATGCTACTAGATCAACTTGGATAACATTCCCAATAGTTTATGTCTGATCTCTTTTGTTCTAAAACAGTAAATGAAAGGATTCACTAAAGAAGGGCCAAGAATAGCCCCAAGTCTTAAACCATGTCTTTCCTCCAATGCCAAAACTACACCTACTCTTGTGAGAACAAATATTATGAATGAAGGGACATAATAGCAGACTACTACTATCAAGTGACTAAAGCAGGTGTTTAACATTTTTTTCTTGCTGCCTTTTGAGGACAATCTGATAACAACACATACAATCCTAGCATATGTTGCACAGATAAACCCAAATGTTCCAAAAAGTATAAAAGAGGTTAGAACTGACATCAAGTCAAAATATGGATTTGGATCAACACAGGTTGCTCTGACAACAGATCCATAATCACAAAACATGAATTTCAGAGTTGAGTAACAAAATGGTAGCGGAAGAACAGTTATAGGCACAACTGCCATAGCAGCAGAGCCAAGAATCCAAAGCAAGAAACTGAGTAGAATAGACCGGAAATTTGTTAGAATTGAATGATAGCGAAGTGGGTTAACTATAGCAATTAAACGGTCAAATGCCATGACAGAAATAGTAAACAGCTCCATTACAAAGCCTAAACCAAATGCAAACATCTGAAGAATGCAAAATCCATAGGATATGGTTTTATTTCCAACTACAAGGACACTTATTATAGTTGGACATGAACTTGTACAGTAGAGCATGTCTACAACAGCCAAATTGCAGATAAAAAGATACATAGGCTGGTGCAAACATTTGTCCAACATAATGAAGCTTATGTTTGTCAAGTTAGCCAACATAACAAGCATGTATACCACAAGTATAACAATACCAACAGCCAGTGGTCTTTCAAAAGTGTCAAAACCTGTAATAACAAATTCTGTTATTGATTTTCTTGTAACATTCTGTGACATGTCCAAGCCTTAACGCAACACAGTTCCTGTTTCACTCAGTGAAGCTAATCACATCGACCAAGTGTTGAAACTGATCTCAAAGACGGATGTTGCACACTATTTATATTGTTCAGTAGGTTTCAACACGCTGGATGATCATGTGTACACTATTCCCTATGCACCTAAGTGCATTATGTGGCATAGAGAAAATGATTAATTTTATATTTGTCAGAGTGTTAACAGGATACCAACTAATTACCTGTTTTATTAAAAACAAATAATAAAGAAACAACAATAGATAAGTTTAATAAGTGATTAAGGAAAGCCAATAAAATAATTTAACAAGACTAGGCAACCTAAGGATTATTGAATCAGCACTGGCTGCAGTGTCTATGGGTGCCCACAGACTATTTACCAACAACTTTTACAATAAGTAAACAAATCCTTAAATATAACACTCCTACTTCTATTATAATAATAATAATAAGAAGAAGAAGAAGAAGAAGAAGGGTTTTTGATTCAAGTAAATTAAGTAACTTTCCATTTAAACATATACTTACATTATTAGGAACACTGTACTATTACTGCTTTTGCTCTTAAAACAGCTTTAGATCCAGTGACTGGAAAAGGGATACACATGCTCAGCCATAATACTTATAGGCTGTGGCATTCAAGCAGAGATTGGTATTAAAAGGCCCAAAGTGTGCCAAGAAAACATCCCCTACAGAAATAACTAAGTAGAATCTATTGACATGTTATAATAAAGCCAAGGTCCATTATTTCATTGCAATAGTAATTAAGTGTGAATGTACATTAACCAGGAAGCAGGAAAACCAATTAAAATATTTTAGCACAGTTTTCACCTGTACAATATGGGAGTACCTGTACAAAATGGAACAATATCTTTAATATTTAAATATATTATCCAGATATTTAAGGATCAGCCAGCAGTTATCAAGTAGATCTGTACATCACAAACAACACAATAGTTTAATATTAACAGTTGTATCAAAAGACTAATGTAAAGGGACCAAAAACCGACCTTAAATATGTATAGTACATAGTTTTCAGACAGTGCATACTGCACAGTGATGTAACACCTCAGTAGTAATGCAAGATTAAGCCACATAAAATCACATGAATGTCATGTGAGAGTTTATTTAGTTTAGTTAAAATTAATAAATAAACTAGTTGAGGACCTTATTTAGTCCATATTGTGAATGCAGACATTTACAAATGTCACCATTATTTTCAGTCACATTCACTCTTAAAGATAAAGGTGTTTTTTGTGCCTTAAAGGTATCTTTATTTTGTATTTTGAGTGTATCTGTTACATTGCAAAAGATGCTTCAACTGATTTCTTTATTTTCTTATTTAGTGTAGAAATAAAGGGTTTTCATTAAGTTAGGATTCTAACAAATTAACTCATTTTCAAACCAAAAAACACTGCAATGGCATGATTCCATCTGGGTGAAACACACAGTTTTCCTCACTGGAAGCACAGAAACATCTCTAACAGAAATATTGGTAAAATTATATACTAATGTAACTGCCTCCAGTAGTAATAATAGCATTTGTAATACTTACTAATTATTTAGTTATCAAGATATTTTTGTATTATGTTAACACTTAATAGATATATTAAAGAAAATATATTTTTAACATATTATTTATTTAATGTTTAGTTAATACAAAATTTATCAAAGCTCAGATAACTGCAAATGACTACTGTCGATTTAGGCTTCTCAAAAGTGCAGAATGTGGGAACATTGTTTTACAAAGATTACAGTTGGAAGAATGTGGTTTGTGGGAGTGACTAGGTATGCCAGGTAATAGCAGAATGATTTGATACCTGTCCTTTGTTTGACAATTGCTTATGTGACCCTTCTTTTTCTGCAACACACCAACACAGAGGGAGTAATACAGAAACAACATGCTTTTTGTTTTTGCTTCTTGGCTGTAGAGAAATTAAAACTATCTGTGCAATGAATTTTGAACATCCCTAAGTGAACTTTTCTTTGACGCACCTCCTAGCTTATAAACTAATGCTTTGACTGTGGTGTCATATGGTCAGACTGAGCAATCTGGTTTCAGTCATATGGTCCATTGTTCAGTTTTGTGAAAGTAGGGAAAGACGCTCAGTCATTATATTCAAATTAAACATATCTAATAATAAATATCTAAAAATTTATAAAATAAGTATCTATATTATCTCTATTATCTATGATCAGCCATCAAAAAGAACCAGTGATGTCAAGGAAATAACATTGATTATCTGGTTCCAATGGCAGATGTCAAGGGGTGGCTATATTAGGCAGTAAGAGGACAGTCAGTTTTTGAAGGAGACACTTTCATAAGACTCAAACTGTGATGGCTAGACGACTGGATCAGAACATCTCCAAAATGTCAGGCAGCTCTTGTGGGGTGCTCCCAGTATGCAGTGGTCAATACGCACCAAAGTTGGTCCAAGGAAGGACTGCCTGTGAACTGGGTACAGGGTCATAGGTATCCAAGGCTTTCTGATGCAAGTATGGTGTGAAAGTGTTGAGAAGTGTTAAGCTGGCTATGTCTCTTACAGGTTAATGCCTTAACAAGCTGTTTTGGAGACAAAAGGGGAACCTACATAATAGAAGACAGGTGCTTTTAATGTTATAGTTGATCAGTGTATAAGTGTATAAGTGATGGTTTATTTTTCAATGATCAATTTTGGGAAATGTGTAATGTGTGTAAAGTGAGTCCTTTTTCCAAGTGTCCAATAGCTCAAAAAATAGTATAAATTTTTTAGAGGCCATAGTGAATAGTGTAAAGTAAAGTGGTGTTTTGATGACTTTCCCACATGTCTTCCACGTGTCTGCAGCATAACGATTACAATTTTAAAAATAAAGTTGCTACAAAATGTTCTTTGAGCAATACCAGTGAAGTAGAACCTTTAAGTATAGTAGGAAATGTTGCATCAAGGAAATGTTTAAGCATTGAAAACATTCTTTACAATCACACATAGAGGAACCTAACATGGTTTATCACTGGACCAAAAGTTTAATATTTAATGGCATTTCTCAAAGAACATCTTGTAGCTCCTTTCTTGTAGCTCCCAAGACTGTTTGACTATCTATAAATTAGAATTAAGGTCCAATTAAAATGTTAGTAAAATTATATGAATATTGTAAGCCTTGATGAAACTGGGTAATATTAATGATAACATTAAAATGTACATCTAACTACACTGACTAACTAGTGTTTGTTCATTTCTCTTGTTAATGTCTAAAGGAAATAAACTCAATAGGAAAGATAACAGTGTTTCCTCATTTGTGAACATTTGTTCACAATGATTCCTTTTTCAGATCCAAATCAACATATTTAGGCCTAAACTTAACAAAAAAGGTAAAAGATCAGTAATTACTCTATTTATATGATCAAATATATATACATTTTAATGTCATGTAGATGCAAATGTCAAAACCTGCATCTTAAAGCATTCTCTGCATTATGACCATCCTGGCTATTTCAAGCTGACCAGAAATCTTTCACACAGTCAACAGTTTCAATTCCATTGTTTACAGTCATATTTGAAAATATTAAATTAATGAAATAAAAGCAATTAAAACAATAAGAATTCTACTAGCTTTAACTAGCAATGATACCTAAGTTACCCTCATGTCATATTTCCCATTTTCTGTTTGTATGCTGTCAAATGTACAAGTGTATTACACTTAATAGAAAAGGAAGCAGCAAATACAACCATTTCAACAATATCCACATATTCATATACATTTTATGCTACTGAATCAACTTGGATAACATTCCCAATAGTTTATGTCTGATCTCTTTGGTTCTAAAACAGTAAATGAAAGGATTCACTAAAGAAGGGCCAAGAATTGTCCCAAGTCTTAAACCATGTCTTTCCTCCAATGTCAAAACTACACCTATTCTTGTGAAAACAAACATTATGAATGAAGGGGCATAACAGCAGACTACTACTATCAAATGACTAAAGCAGGTGTTTAACATTTTTTTCTTGCTGCCTTTTGAGGACAATCTGATAACAACACATACAATCCTAACATATGTTGCACAGATAAACCCAAATGTTCCAAAAAGTATAAAAGAGGTTAGAACTGACATCAAGTCAAAATATGGATTTGGATCAACACAGGTTGCTCTGACAACAGATCCATAATCACAAAACATGAATTTCAGAGTTGAGTAACAAAATGGTAGCGGAAGAACAGTTCCAGGCACAACGGCAATAGAGGCAGAGCCAAGAATCCAAAGCAAGAAACTGAGTAGAATAGACCGGAAATTTGTTAGAATTGAATGATAGCGAAGTGGGTTAACTATAGCAATTAAACGGTCAAATGCCATGACAGAAATAGTAAACAGCTCCATCACAAAGCTTAAACCAAAAACAAACATCTGAAAAATGCAAGATCCAAAAGAAATGTTTTTATTTCCAACTACAAGGACACTTATTATAGTTGGACATGAACTTGTACAGTAGAGCATGTCTACAACAGCCAAATTGCAGATAAAAAGATACATAGGCTGGTGCAAACATTTGTCCAACATAATGAAGCATATGTTTGTCAAGTTAGCCAACATAACAAGCATGTATACCACAAGTATAACAATACCAACAGCCAGTGGTCTTTCAAAAGTGTCAAAACCTGTAATAACAAATTCTGTTATTGATTTTCTTGTAACATTCTGTGACATGTCCAAGCCTTATTGCAACACAGTTCCTGTTTCACCCAGTGAAGCTAATCACATCGACCAAGTGTTGAAACTGATCTCAAGGACGGCTGTTGCACACTATTTATATTGTTCAGTAACTTTCAACATGCTGTATGATCATGTGAACACTATCCCTAATGCATCAACAACTTTGTGGCATAGAGAAAGTGATGAATTCTACATTTGTCTGAGTGTAAACAGGATACTAACTAACTACCTTTTATTTTAAACAACAATAGATAAGTTTCATAAGTGATTAATTATAGCCAATAAAATAATAAAACTAGACTATGCAAGCTAATGATTACTGGATCAGCACTTGCTGCAGTGTCTTTGGGTGCTCACAAATTGTTTACCAGCAACTTTTTTTTCAATAAATACACAAATCCTTAATCATATCACTACTACTACAACAACAACAACTAATAATAATAATAATAATAATAATAATAAGTGGAAGAAGGAGAAGAAAAAGAAGATGGATTATAGTAACTGTTCCAAATCAACTTGATTCAAATCAATCAAGTAACTTTATATTTAAATATATACTTACATTATTAGGAACACTGTGCTATTACTGCTTTCACTTTTAAAATAGCTTAATATCCAGTGACTTGGAATGCCACTGAAGAACACTGAATTGAATTTAATGATTTGCTTTGTGACATGGTGCATCATTGTGCTGGAAATTGCTGTTACAACATGGCAAGGGTTACACATGATCAGCAATTATACTTGTAGGAGGTGACATTCAATCAGTGATTGGTTTTAAAAGGCCCAAAGTGTGCCAAGAAAACATCCCCTATAGAAATTACTAAGTAGAATCTATTGACATGTTATAATAAAGTCAAGGTCCATTATCTCATTGCAGTAGGAATTTAGTGTAAAAGTTTTTCAACTGTATAATATGGGACAAAGCAAACAATTGCCTAAAGGTCATTTTGTCTGCCATTGCTATGGAGTATTCCCCTGAATTTGTCCAGTCTACCTGCATTAACTGAGATACTGTTAAAATTAAGAAACCATTTAAAAATACTAATCAAATTATAATGTTGGGGGGTTGAATAAAAAAGTAGTTGTTGGTAGTTTCTCTTGCTGGATTACTATTTGAAAGTTATTCAGACTAAGCAAGCAGTTGTCCATTCAACCTTTACTTTGGTTCATGTTGATAAGAGTGCTGGGTTACGCCTACTAGTTGTTGGCAAATGATTGTTATTCTTTCACATTTTCTCTGATTTGGATGAAAGACCCCCAAATTACAGCTGAAAGTCTGAACTTTCCAATATAATGCAGACCTGTGTGAACTGCCCTCTTCACTGGTCCCCCTGTAATAATTTGCATTTCGTCCCTGTATCCTGAACACCAGCTCTACAGCCAAGAAAGCCCAGCAGCATCTCTACTTTCTCTGGAAGCTGAGAAAGACCCTTCTCCCTCCACCTATCCTCACCATTTTCTACATTTACACCTGATGCATCTGCAAAAGCAACCGGGATTGTGGATAACCCCTCCCCCACCCACCACACAAACTGTTCTCCCTTCTGCCATCAGTCAAACAAAACAAGACTTTTCCAACAAGCCATCATATTGCACATGGTTGCTGCTAGTTGAAATGACAATAGAGCCTCGACTTGACTTGAATATATTGTCCAAATATTTAAAGATTGGTCTCCAGATATCAAGTAAATCCGTACAATACATGACAAACTACACAATAATCTAATATTATCAGTTGTATCAAGAGACTTATGTAAAGGGACCAAAAACTGTCCCTAAATGTGCATAGTACAGTTTTCAGGCAATGCATACTGCACAGTGATGTAACACCTCAGTAAAAATGCAAGATTAAGCCACATGCAATCATGTGAATGTCAAGTGAGAGTTTAGTTTAGTTTGGTAAAATTTAATAAATAAATTAGTTAAGGACCTTATTTAGTCCACATCGTGAATGCAGACATTTACAAATGTTTGGGTTTTCTTGTTTCAAGTTACTCATTTTGCCAAACCATAAAAACGCTGCAATGACACAATATCACCAGGATGTCACAGTTAAGAATATATTTTTCATGCTTTGTTCTGACCACCCAGATTATTTTATTAGATATTGTTTGTTTTTTCTCACTGGAAGCACAGAAACTTCCCTATCTGTCATGAATCCACCTTGGTGGTTCTGAACTCCATTTCCCATAATTCTCTGGGAGACACTAGCAGTGATCATATGACTGCAACTGGCCATCCATGCTCTCAGTCACCTGACTTCTGATCCATAACACTTGTTCTACCTCTGAACAGTGTAGTACTTAAGCCCAACTTTTTACTTCAACTTTAAAATACAACGTTTTTATTAAAGCCACACTTTCATCTCAACACTGTAAGTTTTGGCCTTGTTTGGCACATTACACTATCAGAGATATCAGTAACATGGTATACTAATGTAACTGCCTCCAGTAGTAATAATTACATTTGTAATACATTTATTTATCAAGGTAATTTAATATTAAGTTCACACCAAATAAATACATTTTATATATGTTTTTATTTTTATTTTCAGTATTTGCAATATTTACCAAACTTCAGATAGCTTCAAGTGACTACTGTCGATTTAGGCTCTTCAAGAGTGCAGAGGGTGGGAGTGTTGTTTAACAAAGATTACAGCTGGAAGAATGTGGTTTGTGGGAGTGACCAGGTATGCCAGGCAACAGCAAAATGATTTGATACCTGTCCTTTGTTTGACAATTGCTTATGTGACCCTTCTTTTTCTGCCACACACCAACACAGAGGGAGTAATACAGAAACTACATGCTTTTTGTTTTTGCTTCTTGGCCGTACAGAAATTAAAACTAACTTTGCAATGAATTTATCTTAGTAGATATATGAACATATCTTAGTGAACCTTTCTTTGAAGCACCTCCTAGTTTATAAACTAATGCTTTGACTGTGGTGAGATATGGTCAGACTGAGCAATCTGGTTTCAGTCATATGGTGCATTGTTCAGTTTTGTGAAAGTAGGGAAAACGCTCAGTCATTATATTCAAATTAAACATATCTAATAATAAATATCTAAAAATGTATAAAATAAGTATCTATATTATCTCTATTATCTATGAGCAGCCATAAAAAAGAACCAGTGATGTCAAGGAAATAACATTGATTATCTGGTTCCAATGGCAGATGTCAAGGGGTGGCAATATTAGGCAGTAAGAGGACAGTCAGTTTTTGAAGGAGACACTTTCATAAGACTCAAACTGTGATGGCTAGACGACTGGATCAGAACATCTCCAAAATGTCAGGCAGTTCTTGTGGGGTGCTCCCAGTATGCAGTGGTCGATAAGCACCAAAGTGGGTCCAAGGAAGGACAACCTGTGAACTGGGTACAGGGTCATAGGTATCCTGTAAGCAGGCAGCATGTACAGTCAGCCACCAGCAGGGGGCCTAGCCAGCACAGTAGGAAAGCTGGTGGAGCTGGAGCAAAGAACTCCAAGCCCCAGAAGCCCAAGCAGTAAGCAATGCTGACCAGACCCACCTCTGTGGCAGAGTATAAATACACCCAGCCAAACACAATTCCCCGTCGCACCTTTGTATAGGAGCGAATGGTAACAGTGGTTCTAAGTTGTGAACAGTAAAGAAAAGCTAAAAAAAGTTAAAAAAAGAGAGTTTACGTTGTGAACAGCTGAAAAAAGGGTTTGTTGTAATCAGTGGCAAAAAGTAAAACAAACTAGAAAAAAAGTTTTAGTTTGAGTTGAAAAGGGTTTAGCCTGTCCTTTGTTTGAATACATACCACTCCAGGTGTTTCCTTTCTTTGTTTTCCAGCCCTTTTTCCATATAGCTTTTAAACAGTTTTAATACTGCCATCTCTCAGAGCTCTCAGAGCTCTCAGAGCTGTGGTGGTGCAGTGGAAACGCACTAGGCTCTCATTTCCAGGGTTGGGAGTTCAAGCCCCGCCACAGTCTCACCAAGCACCAATCTTGCACCAGGTAGTATCATTTAAATAAATAAATCAAATGCACTTGAGTCCAAACCCCACACCGTAACAGAAAGGTGCAACCAACAATGGACTCAGCAGAGTTGGTGCCGATTAAGGAGGCTTTGCATCATCATTGGCTGCCATGAGCAACTACTATTGGTGATCACGGAGCATGTAGCCAGCCGGTTACAGTTCAGGCTGAGGCCACACCGGCACATAATGAGATGACTATACAGCCAGACCCACTCCCCTCTCCTGAAGTAGCCACGGTTGGACACGAGGCCCACTTGGTTACACCTGAGCGTTACACTGGGGAATCAGACAAATGCAGCAACCCTCCTGGTTCCCCACAGTGCGCTCCAAAGTGGCCTACATGGTCTCTCTCTGCTCACAGACCGAGCTCTAGCATGGGGCATGGCCCTGTGGGAGCAGAACTACCCTGACTGCCTCACTACTCAGGCGTTTATGAAGACGTTGCGTCAGACGTTTTACCAGCCGTTAGAGGGCAGAGACGTTGGCCCATGGCTGCTAGAACTCACCCAGGGTGCATGCTCTGTAGCAGAATACACCATTGACTTTTGCTGAGAGTGCTTGGGGTAAAGAGGCCTTGAGGGCAATTTTTCTGCGAGGTCTCAATGGTAGGATGAAGGACAAGCTGGCCACTCATGATCTGCCCTCTATTCTCACAGATCTCTACGACGTGTGCATTCGCCTGGACAATCGCATACGTCAGAGGGCCAGAGAACGGGCATGTAACCCTTGTGCTTCAGGTTTTGGGCACCAACCCCCCCCCACCCCCCCCCCCCCATGGGAGGCTCCTGAGCATATGCAACTGGGAGGTGCCCAATTACCTGACCATCTACCACCCGTCTCGGGGGACAGGTCTCAGACAGTCCTTCGAAAGTCGGGAAAACGGGAGGATCTAACCCGATCGGGGGGCTCGGCCTTAGACCATGAGGTATCCCTCATCCCAGGACTACACATCCCTTACTCTAGCTTGGACCTCCCAACATAAATCACTGACAGCCTTGGTGGATTCCGGGGCTGCGGGCAATTTTGTGGACAGCTAGTCTTGGCCTTCCTGTGGACCCTCTGGAACACCCACTACCTGTCCATGTCATAGATGGAAGGATTGTGGGCTCTGGTCCCATGACCCATCGCACCCAAACAATAACACTACAGATTGGGGCGCACACTGAGCAGGTGGAATTGTACCTGACTCGGGCACCCAATCTGCAGTTGGTGCTGGGTTACCCCTGGTTGGAGCTCCACAACCCTCGAATAGATTGGGCAACCCACATGATCTATGCTTGGGAACCATATTGTCAGGGAGCCTGTCTGGGACATAAGGAGGTGCCCTCACAGAGAGACCCTAAGCCAGAATCACCCATTCCTCATCTGGACAGGATTCTTGAGGTGTACTGGGATCTCTGTGCTGTGTCCTGTAAGGAGGAATTGCAAATCCTACCCCCCCCATAGGCCTTATGATTGTGCCATAGGCCTCCTACCGGGGACGTCTTCCCCAAGGGCCTGTTTGCACTTTTTCCTCTGGAACGAGCTGCCATGGACTACATTAAGGAGACGTTGGAGTCCGTTGGAGTCCGTCCTCATCCCCGGCTGGGGCTGGTTTCTTCGTTGTGGTGAAGAAAGATGGCGGACTCCGCCCCTGTATTGATTACCAAGGCCTAAATGTGATCACAGTGAAATACCACTACCCCCCCCCCCACCCCCCCCCCCCCACCCCCCCCCCCAATGTCAACTGCTTTTGATAGCAGGCATAATAACTGGACCTACGCAGTGCTTACAACCTGGTCCACATACGACAGGGGGACGAGTGAAAAACTGCTTTCATCACCCCTACAGGGCATTATGATTATCGCATCATGCCTATTGGCCTTATAAATGTCCCAGCATCTCAATGACGTGTTACGGGAAGCCTTTGACCACTTCGTATTTGTTTACTTCCACGTCATATTAATATACAACCAGTGTCTGGAGGAACACGTGGGACATGTCAGACGAGTCCTCCAACTGCTCCTGAAGAACCATCTTTTCATCAAGTTGGAGAAGTCGGTGTTCCACACAGACTGTGTCATTCTTGGGGTTTATAACCTCCAAAGGCACCCTTCGCATGGATCCAGCCAAGATTCAGGCATAAGATTTGTGCGTAATTTCAGTATAGTGGCAGCTCTTCTCACTGCACTGACTCGAAATACCCCAGGCCCCTTTCATTGGTCCATGGAGGCACAAAAGGCCTTTGAAGAGATTAAAGTGAAGCTGACCTCACCTCCTGTTTTACAGCCGCCGGACCCCAATGAGCCGTTTGTCGTCGAGGTAGACGCCTTGGATGTAGGCGTAGGTGCAGTACTGTCCCAACACCAGGGGCCAGCTAAGAAACTCCATTTGAATTGTGTTGTACTGTCTGTCTGCACTTGTGTTTCTTTCTGCACTGTCTTGCACAGGCTTACCCTGGCGGAATGCAACTATCCCATTGGAGACATGGAGTTCCTTGCAGTAAAGTTGACCCTGGATGAATGGAGGCACTGGCTTGAGGGAGCCAAATCTGTTTATTGTTTGGACAGACCACAAAAACCTGCTTATATACAGCAGGCTAAACACCTGAACCCTCTGCAAGCCCGATGGGCACTGTATTTTGGTTGCTTCTATTTTACGCTCTCCTATAGGCTGGGTTCAAAGAACACCAAGCCAGATGCCTTATCCCAGCAGTGGGAACCCCGGGGATCCAATCCAGAGCCAGAACCAATCCTCCCTGCCTCTCAGATAGTTGCTTTCCTCCGCTGGGGCATCGAGGAGGACATAGCACAAGCCTTTTAACGGGAGCCCGACCCCGGGGGTGGTCCTCCTGGTTGGCAATATGTGCCCTCCACAGTTCGACAGGCGTTAATGCAATGGGGGTATTCATCCCCATTTTCTGGCCACCCAGGTGCGGACCGAACATTGGAGTTTGTAACGACTGGAAGTATGGTGTTAGGTGGGTGCTCTCGTGGAGAGGTGAATACTTAGCTCCATTCAGAGACACACAGGGAACACGTCGTGCAGGGGTTGTAGAGTTAGTTTTAATGAGCAATGAGAGCACCTCGACTTCGCTCGTCACAACTTCCCAGACAACAACAGCTGGAGAACCCAGGCTACAACCCAGCACAGTTCACCATACGCACACATTCTCCTGCGTTTTCCTCCACACTCTCCATCATTCGCTCTGGCTCTCCCATGCACATGCAGAATGTACCCCACCTTAAAGTGACCATTACAAGTTCCTTCTGCGACTCTTCAGGTGGCCAGGAATAGACACACATGACAAAAGGACACACATGCCTATGTTGCCTCTTGTGAAGTATGTACTAAAAACAAGGCACTTCGGTCCTGACCACCTGGCCTTCTACACCCATTGCCGACTCCGGCTCATCCGTGGTCCCATGGACTTTGTGATGGGTCTTCCACCATCCAAAGGCAACATGGTTATAATGGTGGTTGTGGATCATTTTTGCAAGGCATACAAGTTTGTGGCATTGCCCAAACTCCCTTCGGCCCAAGAGACAGCAGAACTGCTGTTGCAGCATGTGATGAGAGTGCATGGAATGCCTTGTGACCTAGTGTCGGATCGGGGACCCCAATTCGCCAGCCGGTTTTGGAGGGCCTTCTACCGGTTGATGGGTGCCACAGTCAGGCTTACTTCAGGTTTCCACCCTGAATCGAATGGGCAGGCTGAACGAACCAACCACGACCATGCCCAGATGCTCCGCTGCTTGACCACAGGGAACCCAGCCTCTTGGGTGGATCAACTGCCCTGGGCGGAGTATGCTCACAACATGCTTTTGCAGCTGGTTTGGGGGCATTAGGGGCTGCCCCTAGTGGGGGAGGGGGTTCTGTAATCAAGCAGCATGTACCGTCAGCCACCAGCAGGGGGCCTGGTCAGCAGAGTAGGAAAGCTGGTGGAGCTGGAGCAAAGAACTTTAGTTTGAGTTGAAAAAGGTTTAGCCTGTCCTTTGTTTGAATACACACCACTCCTGGTGTTAACTTAAGGACTTCACCATCTGTTACATGCACCATAAAATAATAGTATCATTTAAATAAATAAATCAACTGCACTTGAGTCCAAACCCCACACCTATCATATCCAAGGCTCACTGATGCATGAATGGTGTGAAAGTGTTGAAGTGTTATGCTGGCTATGTCTGTTTTAGAGACAAAAGTGCAACCTACACAATAGTAGGCAGGTGTTTTTAATGTTGTAGTTGATCAGTGTATAAGTGATGGTTTATTTTCCAATAAATAATATTGGGAACTGTTTCACATATGCCCTTAATGAAGGGTATAAGAGCTGGAAACATAGTATAAATTGTGTTCGAAGGTGTTTACATGCTGAGCCAAGTGTATGGTCCATTAATTAAATAATGGTCATTCTTAATGTCTGCAGTTACCAGAGGCTTTGCTAAGGCATATAATGGTGGCACAAGGGAGAGGTTGCTTCAAAAAAAAAAAAAAGCCAAGCCATAGTGAATAGTGTAAACAGTGGTGTTATGATGACAACAAGCAACAGTCTTTTACACAGCATTATGATTACAATTTTAAAAATAAAGCTGCTACAAAGGGTTATTTGAGCAATGCCACTGAAGAAGAACCTTTAAGTTCATAAGGAAATGTTGCATTGAGGAAATGTTCTGCATTGAAAAGATTTTTTACTCTCACACATAAAGGGACAAAATATATTTCTTTACTGAACCAAACGTTTATTATTTAATGGCATTGCAGAAAGAACTTTGTTAGCTCCTTTTATTTTTAAAGTGTATGTCTATCTATAAATTTGAATTTAAGCCAAGGTCCAATTAGAATGATTGTATAATTGGATGATTTTTGTTTTTTAGCCTTTTAGAAAATGATCAAACTGGGTAATGTTAATATAAATATTAAATTGTACTAAGATATAACAAATAAACTCAATAGGAAAGATAACAGTGTTACTTCAGTTGTGAGCATTGGTTACAAACAATCATTTTGTTTAAGATCTAATATACATATTTAGGCCTAAACTAAACAAAAAAGATAAATTATCAATACTTACTCTATTTATATGATCACATATATTTGAGGTTTTTATTTAATGTAGATGCAAATGTCAAAACTTGCATCTAAAAGCATTTTGTTAGGTTTTGTGCATCAAAAACATCTGGCTATTGCAAGCTGACCAGAAAACTTTCACTCAGTCTACATTTTAAATTCCATTGTTTATAGTCATAGTTGAATGATTAAATTAATTAAATAAAAAAACAATTAAACAATAAGAATTCTACCAGCTTCAACTAGCAATGGTTTCTAACGCACACCATTTATCCTATTTTCTGTTTGTATGCTGTCAAATGTGTGTATTCCACTTAATAGAAGAAAGAGCAAATACAACCACTTCAACAATATCCACATAATCATATACATTTTACGTTACTGGATCAACTTTTGGTAACACTCCCAACAGTCTGTTTCTGATCTCTTTGGTTCTAAAACAGTAAATGAAAGGATTCACTAAAGAAGGGCCAAGAATTGTCCCAAGTCTTAAACCATGTCTTTCCTCCAATGTCAAAACTATACCTATTCTTGTGAGAACAGTTATTATGAAGGAAGGGGCATAATAGCAGACTACTACTATCAAATGACTAAAGCAGGTGTTAAACATTTTTTTCTTGCTGCCTTTTGAGGACATTTTAATAACAACACTTACAATCTTAATATAAGTTGCACAGATAAACCCAAATGTTCCAAAAAGTATAAAAGAGGTTATAACTGACATCAAGTCAAAATATGGATTTGGATCAACACAGGTTGCTCTGATAACAGATCCATAATCACAAAACATGAATTTCAGAGTTGAGTAACAAAATGGTAGCGGAAGAACAGTTCCAGGCACAACTGCCATAGTAGCAGAGCCAAGAATCCAAAGCAAGAAACTGAGTAGAATAGACCGGAAATTTGTTAGAATTGAATGATAGCGAAGTGGGTTAACTATAGCAATTAAACGGTCAAATGCCATGGCAGAAATAGTAAACAGCTCCATCACAAAGCCTAAACCAAAAACAAACATCTGAAGAATGCAAGATCCATAGGATATAGTTTTATAGCCAACTACAAGGACACTTATTATAGTTGGACATGAACTTGTACAGTAGAGCATGTCTACAACAGCCAAATTGCAGATAAAAAGATACATAGGCTGATGCAAACGTTTGTCCAACATAATGAAGCATATGTTTGTCAAGTTAGCCAACATAACAAGCATGTATACCACAAGTATAACAATACCAACAGCCAGTGGTCTTTCAAAAGTGTCAAAACCTGTAATAACAAATTCTGTTATTGATTTTCTTGTAACATTCTGTGACATGTCCTAGCCTTATTGCAACACAGTTCCTGTTTTACCCAGTGAAGGTAATCACATCGACCAAGTGTTGAAACTGATCTCAAAGACGGCTGTTGCACACTATTTATATTGTTCAGTAGGTTTCAACATGCTGGATGATCATGTGAACACTATTCCCTATGCACCACAGAATGTGTTATGTGGTGTGGATGATTTATAAATCCTACATTCGTCAGAGTGTTAACAGGATAACTAATTACCTTAAGTCAAGTCAAGAGGTTTTATATTCTATATACAGAGTACACAGTGAAATCAAATGATCGTCCAGGACCATGGTACAACACAGTGCAGACAGAAACACAAGTGCAACACAGAACAAGTGTAGACAGACAGTACCACACAATGCAGACAGTGCAGACAAGACACAGAGTGCACACTAGAAAGTGTAAATAAATAAAACTGAGACAGTAGTGGGACAGTAGGGTTGAGAAATAAACTGTGCCTACTGTGTTCAAACAGTAGAGTGCAGCACAGGTTAGTGCAGTACTCTAACAGCTATTGTTCTAAAATAAATAATAGGTCTGTGCAAAAACCAATGTGCAATTCATGTGCAAAAAAAATTTGCAAAGAGTCCACATTTAATTAAAAATCAACAATATGTATATTTTATAAATGATTAATTATAGCCAATAAAATAATGAAATTAAACTAGGCCAGTAAGGGATTACTGGATCAGCACTGGCTGCAGTGTATCTGGGTGCCCACATATTGTTTAACAGCAGCTTTGTGTCAATAAATACACAAATCCTCAAACATATCATTACTACAACTACTGCTATCCCTACTACTACTACTACTACTACTACTACTAATAATAATAATAATAAAAATAATGATCAGAATTCAGAATCAGAATCAGAATCAGAATCTCTTTATTTCATTAAGTATGTTACACATACAAGGAATTTGTCTTGGTGAGAGCAACATGTATGACAAGTAACAAAAAACACAGAACACAGTCTTAAACTAAAGGAAAATGACACTAAACAATAAATAGGGTAGGGGATAAATAAAAAAAGTGAAGTACCAAAGGTAATAAAGAGCTGCTATCTACAGAAAGAGAACATCTGTACAGTGTGCAAATAGTCATAGTGCAAAACGTCAGAGTGCAAATAGCTGTTCAGTCCGGTTTGGTACAGTTCAGTTGTACGTTTTGAGGTTTACAGTGGGAGGTGTCCACTGTGGTTGAGGAGCGCTACAGCTCTGGGGAAGAAGCTGTTAGCATGACGTGTTGTGCTGGTTTTGATGGACCGCAGTCTTCTACCAGAGGGGAGTGTCTGGAAGAGGAGGTGTCCAGGATGTGAGGGGTCAGATGTAATCTTGCCAGCCCGCTTCCTCACCCTGCTGGTGTAGATCTGCTGAAGTGATAGCAGGTTACATCCAATGATCCTCTCTGCTGTCCTGATGATGCGCTGGAGTTTGGCTCTTTCTTGTGAGGTGGAGGAACCAAACCAGATAGTTATGGAGGCTGTGAGAATGGAACTTTAAGAAGTAAATCAAGTAACCTTACAATTAAACTATTACTCACATTATTAGGAACACTGTGCTATTACTGTTTTGCTCTTAAACAGCTTTGGATCCACTGACTGGAAAAGCTGAAGAACATTGAACTTATTGTCATGTTTCTATAGCCAGTTTGAGACAATGATTTGCTTTGAAATTGCTGTTACAACATGGCTATGAAGGGATACACATGGTCAGCAATAATATTTATATGCTGTGGTATTCAAACAGTGATTGGTATTAGCAAGCCCAAAGTGTGCCAAGAAAACATCCACTACACCATTATACCACCTTAGCCTGGAATGTTAACACAAGGCATGATGGGTCCAGGGGCCCATGCATTTAGCACCAAATTCTTACTCTGCCATCTCTAAGCCAAGAATCATTAGAACAGGCTATGTTTGTCCAGTTCTTAGCATCTACGTTTGTCAGCCTACTGCTGTTGTAGCCCATCTGCCTCAAGGTTTGATGTGTTGTGCATCCCGAGATGCTTTTTTGATGATCAAAATTGTGCAATTGTATAGTGCTTATCTAAGTTACTGTAGCCTGTCTGTTAGCTTGGAGAAGTTTGGCCTTTTTCTTTAAATCAACACTCTCAACAAGGCTACAGTAACACACAACAGTGTGGTGCATATTGTAAGTTATTTCTTTAATACACCAATCCCAGGAGATCAGCAGTGACAAAGTTCTTGAGGAGTTACCTTGCAATAATAGAATCATGAACACACGAATGGAGAAAACTCTAAACGTTTCTGGTTGTCATTGCATGCTAGGCCAGACACAGAGGGATGAACACTTGCAGAGATGGAGTCAAAGAAAGCAGATTTATTAACACAAGGGGATAAACAAAAGGGGGCAAGTGAGGTATAAAAACAAGCAAACCATGAACAACAGTGATCAACAAAAACATGAACGTGGCAAACAAGAGGGCAAACCAAAAACGAACCTGGGAGCTGGGGGTTGAGCTGGGGGACCAGCTACTGAACAAAACGGCTAGGCCGACCAAACCTGGAACCGCAGTGTGCTGCCGTGAGCGTGGGTCGCCTAGCTGAGACGTGGGTTGCCAGTCAATCCTGGCTGTGAGCGAGTGAGCCCACAGGCCCAAATACATAACATATATATATCAACAATATTTAATTTCACAAAAATGCTTTTGTTCAAAACACATGACAAAGTGGATTTTTTGTGATTGTACACAAGCAGGAAAACTAATTTAAAACATTTTAGCACCTTTAGTGAAACTGTAGGATATGGGACAAAGCAAAACAAACAAACAAAAAATGAAACGGGTGGTGACAATAGCCATCTTTGCATTAGTTTTTTGTCTAAAGGTTGAGGTGTTGATCCAGTGGGGTGGGGGAGGCTACGTCAATAAGATTCCATGTAACTGATTGTAGATCCTGCCTAAAAAGCTAGTTTGGCTGTGGCTGCTACAAAAAACAATTTGCAGTGCTGAACGAAGGCTCACATGCCTTATTCGCATTTATGGGTTTAGCAAATGTGTGGCACACATTTAAGAAACTATAGTACAGGCAAAACACATGCAGTTGCAACACAGAATTCACATGCGAGGTCTGTATAGCTCATACCTAGTAAACTTCGCTGACAGAGGCCCCCACCATGTAAGGGTCAGCCAATCATCATGGTCTGTAAAAATCCCATAAATTGTATGCTGAAAAATGAATGCTAATACTGCAAATATTTTGTGATCAATATGCTGAATGGAAAGAAATAAAGCAACCATTTACCTTTTAATGACTTTCTTAAAGATTTCTTTTATATGGGACTTGTTGTCTCTCTAAGGATGGGGCACTTAAATAGAATTATCTTTATATTTTAATGTAGGACTTTAAAATATGATGGATTTTAGCCAGGTAAACATGTATTTATTCACTTTTGCAGTACAAATGAGGCAAAACTAGGACATGTTTGGCAGATTACATGAAGGGAGTTTCACTGTAAAACATGAAAACCTCCACATTGAATGAAAGGAAAGGCAAAGATAAAACATGAATCTGATCCTAACATTCATTAAATGCATAAAGGGCTTATATAAATTTATGACCTTTTAATGACACCTTTCATAGGAAGAATTACCCCTACATTTACATGCACAAATTTGCCAGAAAACATTCTTATATAATCAATCAAGACAATTAGATGAGCTGTACAAAATATATTTTTATTCACATACATGCAAGCATAGTCTGTTTTAAAGACAATGGCAGCTTTGCTGCGGAGACCACAAAAATAAATAATACATTTGGGGTGGTCATGCCTAAATGATCCAAGCTTTTCAAGGTTGTCATATTCTTCATTTTTCAGGTTCAACTTTTGACAGAACTCTCAATATTTTATTTCTGATTTCCTTTGTTCTAAAGCAATATACAAAAGGATTTACTAAAGAAGGACCGAGAATTGTTCCAACTCTCAAACCATGACGTTCTTCCAGTGTTAAATTTAACCCTATCCTTGTCACAACTACAAGTATGAATGTGGGTACATAATAGCAGACTATGACTATTAGGTGACTAAAGCATGTATTAAACACTTTCTTCTTGCTGCCCTTTGAGTCCATGTTGACAACAACGATGACTATTTTAATATAAGACACACAGATGAAGCTGAATGTGCCAAACAGCAAGATGAAGGTTAAACCTGTCATCAAATTAAAATATGGATTTGGATCCACACATGTTGCCCTGACAACAGCTGCATAATCACAAAAAACATACTTCAGAGTTGAATAACAAAATGGTAGAGGAAGAACAGTTCCAGGCACAATGGCCATAGCAGCAGAGCCCAGAATCCAAAGCAAGAAAGTGAGCAAAACAGAGCGGAAATTGGTCAGAACTGAATGGTACCGAAGGGGGTTGATAATGGCAACTAAGCGGTCAAACGCCATGACAGAAATAGTAAACAGCTCCATCACAAAGCCTAAACCAAAAGCAAACATTTGAACAAAACATGGTACATAAGAGATGGTTTTATAGCCAACTATAAGAACACCTATCATAGTTGGACATGAACTTGTACAGTAGAGCATGTCTACAATTGCTAAATTGCAAATGAAAAGGTACATTGGCTGGTGCAAACGTCTATCAAAAATAATGAAACATATATTTGCAAGGTTAGCAATCATTACAAGAATGTATACGGTAAGTATAATAATACCAACAACTACTGGCTTTTCTAAAGTGTCAAATCCTGTGATAACAAATTCAGTGATAATGTTTCTAGAAACATTTTTAGCCATGGTCCTCAGAAGGTTATGTGTTGGTCTCTACAGTGGTAATCTTCACTGGATCTCACTGTGGTCTACTAATCTTAAAGTACTTCTGTGTGGTATTTATACAAGTGAGCTCCTTGTTTTTTTTTCAAATGTCTCTTTTGCAATTTGTCTGCTGGAACACACCCATCACAACAAGCTAATTATGGACCTTATCTAAGGTTCTCCAAGGATTTCCCTTGCTTGCTGAAACTTTTACTATTATATTCATTTTTTATTCCTTGCATATTCCAATGCATTTTTATGAATGTATTTCTTTTTCATTTATCTTTTCCTTTATACTGTACTACATATCATGTATCACTACATACTACAATCTCCTTTCACACAAAACAACAGTAAAGTCAAAACACTTCCATCAACAAAGTTGATGCGTGCATGGGAGCTAGTACAATTTATTTTTTTTAAATGTTGAAAATGGTTCTATATAGAACCAAAACAACTCAGAACCATTTGAATCTCAGAACCATTTGAATATTTAATTATTTTTTGCCTGATAAAATGTTCTTCTCTGTTATTGCTAATCATTTTAAAATGCTCCATGTAGCACCAAAAAGTAGTTTTAAGTCAAATAATCTGTAGTATACAGGACAGCACTAAATCGAACTCTTTTTGCTCAGAGTGTTTATTTAATTGAAATACTTTGAATGAAATAGTCTCCTTCCTTTTCTCTATTGAATGTTTTGCTTTAAATATACAACAACAACATTTTGGTGTTGTATACACCCCATTTTTGAGCTCAAGGCCAGGGTTGGGTTTCCTGAAAGCTTTGAAATGCTAGATTCTACACTGCTCAAAAAATGGATGTCGGGCCCTCATACCATCCTCATGGAGTTGGTTTCTAACCGTTTGTGCAGACACATGCACATTTGTGGCCTGCTGGAGGTCATTTTGCAGGGCTCTGGCAGTGCTCCTCCTGTTCCTCCTTGTACAAAGACAGAGGTAGTGGTCCTGCTGCTGGGGTGTTGCTCTCCTATGGCCTCCTCCACATCTCCTGGTGTACTGGCCTGTCTCCTGGTAGCGCCTCCAGCCTCTGGACACTACGCTGACAGACACAGCAAACCTTCTTGCCACAGCTCACATCGATGTGCCATCCTGGATGAGCTGCACTACCTGAGCCACTTGTGTGGGTTGTAGAGTCCGTCTCATGCTACCACGAGTGTGAAAGCACCACCAACATTTAAAAGTGATCAAAACATCTGCCAGAAAGCATAGGTACTGAGAAGTGGTCTGTGGTCCCCACCTGCAGAACCACTCCTTTATTGAGTTGTCTTGCTAATTGCCAATAATTTCCACCTGTTGTCTATTCCATTTGCACAACAGCATGTGAAATTGACTGTCAATCAGTATTGCTTCCTAAGTGGACAGTTTGACTTCACAGAAGTTTGATTTGAGTTATACTGTGTTGTTTAAGTGTTCCCTTTATTTTTTTAACAATGTATTTACTTTTTCCATGGGCTGTGTTGCAGCATCTTGTAATAATTATGTGACAGTTTTTTATTTTTTGTTTTCTAAGGTCTTGCACTACAACCTTAAGGTTAACGAAGCTAACTGACTGAAGGTGTAATTCATCTGTTAGCATTGTGTAATCTGCATGCATAAATATCACACTCATATCAAACCATGCCAAGGAGGATCTTTTATAGTTCTGTTATGCAACATAATCAACTAAAACAAGTGTATTTGAATATATCAGCAAGCAGTTAGCACTATGCTAAAGGATATTTATAGCCATGGTCCTGGCATTAAAGATGATATACAGTCATAAAATCATGAACATAGTCCATTACAGTCAAACTTTAACTTTCAATACAGAAACCCTGCATTTCACTTTTAAGTGTTTGCCCTGCAAAGTTAATGCTAGTTTCAGCTAAGAAAGAGGGGTTGTGCTAATGCCACAGTAGCGATGTTAGAATAGCCTCGTAACTGAGCTATGCTAACACTGCAGTAGCATGGCTGGATGAACCAGGTAACTGGGCCATGCTAGTAGTCAGCATGCTAATGCCACGGTAACAATATTGGATGAGGCCGATTCTACTGAATAATAAGATGTATGTGAGAATGCTGTTTGTGGACAGTTCATCATTTAAAACATCATTCCCCCCTGTCCTCCTCTGGTCGACACTGGATAGCACAAGAAGTGACAAAACAACAAAAATAAAAATTGACAAAAAAACATAGTGAATTAAGTGCTGTAACTTATGTGACATTAACCATAAATTAAGTATTTGTTAGTGAAATGTGAAAGTCCACAGCGGTAAACGGTCATATGCACAGCTATGCAGTGAGGCATAAATGAATCAATGTGAAGATTTAGAGCAGGACAGTTTTGCAGCAAGCAGCAGGGTAATAGAAAGGCAGGTCTGGTAGTACTGGGAGAGAACAGTTAGAACAGGGCATCACAATACATGGGAAATAGATCAAGAAAAAAATAGAAAGGAGGGAAAAACAAAGAGGTTGGAAGGAGGGTTTTTTTCTTCTAAAGTGAGGACCTGACAGTAAGCCAGTGCCCCGTTATAGTGATATATCAGTGTGTCAGTGATATGGTGACTGACAGTAGGCCAGCACCCTGATATCCTACCTACTGTTTCATTTAGGCAGCTGTACATAAAAATATACACTATGGTAGCATGCGTTGATAAGGTAACGCATTTTGGGGATGTATTCTTTCTGCCCTTATCACTAATTTGAGTGTGTGTGTTCAAATGCAGAGGCTGAATTTTGTTGCACAGCTGTGCACTGGTGGCAGAGTGTCCTTATTCTTAATTTACATACATGTCTTGGCCTGACATCAACATGCTTTGATATTAAATAAAGAAGTTTTTCCCAATGTTGAAAAAAGTCAATTGTGTAGCCTCCTGCACTTATGTAAAATAGGTCCCATTGACTAATATCTTCTTAACAATGTTCTTAAATTTGTTCCTGAGAAAAGTTCTGACAAAAAGACTACATCGGATGCATTGTGTGTTTTTAAGGTGGTTTACAGCTCTGTCCTGTTCAATTTTGTAACTCATTGTCCTCTGTCCTATATCAAATTCCAAATAAATAAATAGTAGGGTACATCAGAATTTCTGTGAAAACTTCACAAGTGGGTTTTAAGAAATAAATTTTATTTTGAAGAATGGGTGGTAAACCCAATGTTCTTAGGTAACCCATTTAGCCAAAAAGTATAAAAGAATAAGACTTTAATTATTTTCTATAGTCATAGACAAACATTTAATGGACATTAAATTGTAGGCTGAAGAGAAATTTTCCATTACCTTTCAAATGTTGGATCAATTAATAAAATTTAAGAATAATATGATTTTATGGGTGATAAAACCTAACCATATGCATATGTAAAGTTGGTAAGGGATCAAAAATCAAAGTGCCTAGTAGGAGCCTCGGGTTGCTAGTTAATATAGAATATTATGATTATCCTGGAGTACTCTGCTGCCTTTCACATTTTTCTGTATAGTTGCACAATGCATACTTACTTAAGTGGGGAAAAAAATCTACATCTGTATTCAATATCTATATTCTAATTGCTTTAACATATTGTTCTTTGTTCATTTATCTCTTTTGACAATTTTAAATATTTTATTTCTGATCTCCTTGGTTCTGAAACAGTAAATAAAAGGATTGATTAAAGAAGGTCCAAGAATTGATCCAATCATCAACCCATTTCGTTCCGCCATAGTTAAAACTAAGCCTATCCTGGTCAGGACTATTCGCATAAATGTGGGTGCATAGTAACAAATTATGACTATCAAATGACTAACACAGGTATTGAATGCTTTTTTCTTGTCACTTCTTGAGGACATTCCCACAACAACAATAATTATCTTTAGATAGGACATACAGATGAAACCAAACGTTGTAAAACAAAGAACAGATGTTAAAATGGACACCTGGTTGAAATATGGTTCAGGATCGACACAAGTTGCTCGGGTAACAGTTGCATAGTCACAAAACATGTACTTCACAGTTGAGTAACAAACCTGTAAAGGGACAACAGTAGCAGGCAGCATAGCTGTAATTGCAGAACCCGCCAACCAAAGTGCAATAATGATCAGAACACAACGGATATTTGTCAGAATGGAATGGTACCATAAAGGACTGCTTATAGCAACAAATCGGTCAAATGCCATTATACTAATAGCAAGCATTTCCATCAACCCACTTAAATGGAAAATAAACATCTGTATAATGCAAGGTACATAGGATATGGTTTTATAGCCAACTACAAGAATACCTATCATAGTTGGGCATGCACTTGTACAGTAGATTATGTCTACAATGGCTAAATTACAAATAAACAGGTACATTGGCTGGTGCAAACGCTTATCCATGACAATGAAATACACATTTGCAGTGTTAGCAGTCATGGCAAGAATGTAAATGATCAGCAGTACAACACCAACAGACAGGGGTTGTTGCACTGTATCAAATCCTCCAAAGACAAATTCAGTGATGGCTTGACTTGAAATATTTTGAATCAACATGGTGTATTATTCTCAATAGTTATTATTCTTTCAACCACATAAAATGTACTCTGTTAAGTCAGTGCATCACGATATAATATTCAATAATTATCCAACACATGTCTAAAAACATAATTGCAGAATTGTTCCTCTGTCTAGTAGAGTCTCTGGTGATGGGCATTGCAAACCATAAAATATCTCATGCTCAGTAACAGTTATGGAAACAAGGCATTAGGAGTCACATTATATATGTCACGGTTTTATATATTAAGAAGCTCATTGGTGAATAAGAGAAGCTCGCTCTCTCTCTCTCTCTTTCCATCTCTCGCTCTTCCCATGTGTATAGTGTATACATGGGGAGATAAGGTGTAAAATGCTTCAACCTAAATATTAGTATATGAACCACAACAAACAAACAGAATTGTTTCATTTCACTGTTTATTGGTTATTATTATTATTATTATTATTATTAGAAGTAGTAGTAGTAGTAGTAGTAGCAATGTTATCTTTATATAGCACAAATTGTATTAAATTTTATTTGTCAGACATAATCATAAATAGTAGAGTTTGCAATAAAATGATTTGATGACTGTGTGTCACATGAAACAATAAGATAAGACAGGGCTTGAATAGCTAGATACCTGGATACAATGCATCTGTGTTACAGATGCTGATAGGCCTTCATTGCCAGGTTGTTAGTGTGGCAAGACCACCGCAGTAAAAAGTCTAGGTCTACAGATCTGCAAATTAATTCTCAGTAGTACAATCTGTTTGATTCTGTTTGTTCAAAGTTTTGCCATCCCCATCATTGTTTTTTTTTTTTCGTCTTTTACATTTTCAAACATCTTGTTAGTTTGTCAAATGTTACAAATAGGTGGAGCTATTTAATAACTTTATTCAGGGAGATGGACCACACCCTGAACTCCAACACCTCGTTTCACTGTATATCCTCCCCCTCCCCTTACCTTCTGTGGTAAACAACTATGCACTGTCAAGTACTCTCATACCAACACCTGCATTTTAAGTCTTAACTGGCTTCACTCAGTGACAGATCTTAATCTTGTCGCTTCTGATGAGGACCTCTTGTCCACAAGCTCAAGCCATTTTTCTGTTGATCTTCTGCATCATAACCCTAAGTTGCATTCTGTTGTCTCTGTCCCTGCTACACCTGTCAGACATAGCCACTACTTCTTGGTTCCTCCTCTGTGCAATACACTAGAACTCTGGACATTGGCAGCAAGTGAGCATGACAAAGCAGCTATTACTGTGTAATCATTAAATTCGACCCTTCCTCTCTAGAGAGGCTGCCCAGGTGCTTGTTCAGTCTCTCGTCACTTTGAGACCTGACTACTGCAGCTCACTTCTGGCTGGTCTCCCTCTGCGCGCCATCAGACCCCTGCAACTTATCCAGAATGCAGCAGCACGGGTCGTCTTCAACTTTTCTAAATTCAGCCATGTCTCTCCACTGCTGCATTCTCTTCAATGGCTTCCTGTAGCTGCTACCTGCATCAAATTCAAAACCTTGACTCTGGCCTACAAAGCCAAGAATGGACCAGCCAGCCCCTCCATACTTGATGGCAATGGTCAAAAGCCGATCTGCACCAAGAGCTCTTTGAGTTTCAAGTACGGCTCGGCTTGACTTGCAATCCCTCAAAATCCATGGAAGACGAGCGTCCAGGCTTTTTTCTGTCCTTGCACCAAAGTGGAGAAATGAACTTTCCCTTTCCGAACGGCAGAGTCGCTCGCTGGCAAGAATGTACATGATCAGCAGTACAACACCAACAGACAGGGGTTGTTGCACTGTATCAAATCCTCCAAAGACAAATTCAGTGATGGCTTGTCTTGAAATATTTTGAATCAACATGGTGTATTATTCTCAATAGTTATTATTCTTTCAACCACAAAAATCGACCCTGTATTTCCTTTAGGTCAATGCATCAAGTTGTAATATTTAATCATCATCCAACACATGTCTGAAAACATAATTGTAGAATTGTTCCTCTGTCTAGTAGAGTCTCTGGTGATGGGCATTGCAACCATAAAATATCTCATGCTCAGCAACAGTTCTGGAAACAAGGCATTAGAATTCACATTATATATGTCACAGTAAATATTAAGAAGCTCACTGGTGAATAAGAGAAGCTCTCTCTCTCTCACTCACACACACACACACACAAGCTTTTCCCATGTGTGTAGACATGGGGAGATAAGGTGTAAAATGTATCAACCTAAATATAAGTATATGAACCACAACAAACCAACATTTACATTACATTTACATTTAAGGCATTCAGCAGATGCTCTTCTCCAGAGCAACTTACAGAAGTGCTTTGCTATTTACCCAAGAAAAACCCTAGCTAGTTTGAATAAGCAAAAAATGTAAAGATACCTCTAATCTTAGACACTATTAAACACAAGTCAAAAAGGTGACCACTCTACTATTTATCCAAGTACTCTCAGAAGAGGAGGGTCTTGCATTTGAAGACAGTAAGCAACTCTGATTTTCAGACACCCAAGGGAAGCTTGTTCCACCATTTCAGTGCAGGACAGAAAAAAGCCTGCATGCTTGTCTTCCGTGGATTTTGAGGGATGGTTGGTCAAGCCGAGCCGTACTTAAAGCTCTAAGGGCTCTTAGTGCAGATCGGCTTTTGGTCCAGTCTTGACTTTGTAGGCCAGTATCAAGGTTTTGAATCTAATGCGGGCTGCAGCTACAGGAAGCTAGTGAAGAGAGAATGCAGCCGAGGAGTGACATGGCTAAATTTAGAAATGTTGAAGACGACTCGTGCCGCTGCATTCTCGATAAGTTGCAGGGCCCTGATGGTGCTCAGAAGGAGGCCAGCCAAAAGAGTTGCAGTTGTCAAGTCAAGTGTCGAGAGACTGAACGAGTACCTGGGTGGCCTCTCTAGAGAGGAAGGGTCGGATACTCCGGATATGAGTAGAGTGTTCTCCTTACTGACTTCTGTTTAATAGTGTCTAAACTTAGATGTATCTTTGAATTTTTAGCCTATTCAGACTAGCTGATATTATTCTTAGGTAAATAGTAAAGCACTTTTGTAAGTCGCTCTGGATAAGAGCATCTGCTAAATGCCTTAAATGTAAAATGTAAATGTACTCACACTTGCACCCTATCATCTTTCATTTACATGTGCACGATTAGGTGTTCAAGGCTGTAGGGTGTCCTGTTTATTCAAATTTCCCCAAGTGTTCATGAGCACCCCCTATGTGCACCCTGTTTGTAAGTCTACATCAGACCATACTTTTGTGAAGGCAATTACCCATGTTCCACTATGATCTCATGATGTTCCTTTCATAATCCAACCAAAGACAGGGAAAACAAAAAAACACCAAGTGAAATCTATTATTATTGCTTTTATCAAGACAGATGTGTTTCTGCAGGTATTGATGTATTGATATCAACATGTGGTACACTGTTGAATTTGCTGATGACAGTTTTGGATTATGGACACCCATTTTCTATTCAAAACAAAATACAAAACTTGACTTGTCTAATCAATATCACCTTACACTAAAGGAAACTTGCATCATCATGCTGACATGACAAGAATTAATAAGATATTTTAAGGGCAACTTTTATAATGTTTAATCAAACATTAGCACCATGAAAATTTGTATTAACCAGCTGTACTACATTCTTGACCAGGAAACAGGACATCACAGGGAACCAGTAATTTATATAGAATTATTTATTTTGTTCTGTCTGTTTGCTCTTTATGTAATAAAGTAAGCTCATTTACAGTTTTGTAGCAAATTACTTACTCGTAGTAGCAAATTATTTCCCTCTTCTGATATTTTTCCTTCATCTCCTCAGCAGTCTTTTATGATCCTTCTCTTTCTGTTCCTCATTCTTCATCTTAATTTGCATTTTAACATCTCTATTTAATTTATATTCAACATCTGTATTCAATATCTTGAATATCTTCTAATTGCTTTAACATATTGTTCTTTGTTCATTTATCTCTTTTGACAATGTTAAATATTTTATTTCTGATCTCCTTGGTTCTGAAACAGTAAATAAAAGGATTGATTAAAGAAGGTCCAAGAATTGGCCCAATCATCAACCCATTTCGTTCTGCCACAGTTAAAACTAAACCTGTCCTGGTCAGGACTATTCGCATAACTGTGGGTGCATAGTAACAAATTATGACTATCAAATGACTAACACAGGTATTGAATGCTTTTTTCTTGTCACTTCTTAAGGACATTCCCACAACAACAATAATTATCTTTAGATAGGACATACAGATGAAACCAAACGTTGTAAAACAAAGAACAGATGTTAAAATGGACATCTGGTTAAAATATGGTTCAGGATCGACACAAGTTGCTCGGGTAACAGTTGCATAGTCACAAAACATGTACTTCACAGTTGAGTAACAAACCTGTAAAGGGACAACAGTAGCAGGCAGCATAGCTGTAATTGCAGAACCCGCCAACCAAAGTGCAATAATGATCAGAACACAACGGATATTTGTCAGAATCGAATGGTACCGTAAAGGACTGCTTATAGCAACAAATCGGTCAAATGCCATTATACTAATAGCAAGCATTTCCATCAGCCCACTTAAATGGAAAATAAACATCTGTATAATGCAAGGTACATAGGATATGGTTTTATAGCCAACTACAAGAATACCTATCATAGTTGGGCATGCACTTGTACAGTAGATTATGTCTACAATGGCTAAATTACAAATAAACAGGTACATTGGCTGGTGCAAACGCTTATCCATGACAATGAAATACACATTTGCAGTGTTAGCAGTCATGGCAAGAATGTAAATGATCAGCAGTACAACACCAACAGACAGGGGTTGTTGCACTGTATCAAATCCTCCAAAGACAAATTCAGTGATGGCTTGTCTTGAAATATTTTGAATCAACATGGTGTATTATTCTCAATAGTTATTATTCCTTCATCCACATAAAATGTACTCTGTTAAGTCAGTGCATCACAATATAATATTCAATAATTATCCAACACATGTCTAAAAACATAATTGCAGAATTGTTTCTCTGTCTAGTAGAGTCTCTGGTGATGGGCATTGCAAACCATAAAATATCTCATGCTCAGTAACAGTTATGGAAACAAGGCATTAGGAGTCACATTATATATGTCACGGTTTTATATATTAAGAAGCTCATTGGTGAATAAGAGAAGCTCTCTTTTTTCCACTCTCTCTCTCTCTCTCTCTCTCTCTCTCTCTCTCTCTCTCTCTCTCTCTCTCTCTCTCTCTCGGTCTTCCCATGTGTATAGTGTATACATGGGGAGATAAAATGTGTAAAATGCTTCAACCTAAATATTAGTATATGAACCACAACAAACAGACAGAATTGTTTCATTTCACTGTTTATTGGTATTTATTATTATTATTATTATTATTATTATTAGAAGTAGTAGTAGTAATTTTATCTTTATATAGCACAAATTGTATTAAATTTTATTTGTCAGACATAATCATAAATAGTAGAGTTTGCAATAAAATGATTTGATGACTGTGTGTCACATGAAACAATAAGATAAGACAGGGCTTGAATAGCTAGATACCTGGATACAATGCATCTGTGTTACAGATGCTGATATGCCTTCATTGCCAGGTTGTTAGTGTGGCAAGACCACCGCAGGTCTCGTGAGACATGTCTATATTTTCCACTGCATCTCCATTGATCCTGACAGAGTGGTAGCTCCTCTTCTTCTTCTTCTTGCAGTACACTATCATTTTGTCATGCTGATGTAAATCAGGAGATTATTGTCCTGGCACTAGTTCAGTACAATACCTGTCCAGGTATTTAATCTCCTCCAGGTAGGCAATCTCACTGCTGACAGAGATCAGGCTCCCCACAACAGTGTTGTCAGCAAACTTGAAAATGGTGGTAGAGCTGGAAGTGATGACACATAAGTGTACAGTGAGTTAAGCAGGGGGCTCAGGAAGCAGCTTCCATGGCAAAGCATGGCTATAAGCCTTTTGCACCTTATGAACTTGTCTTTGTAAGTGAGTTAAAGTCTGAAAGGCCTGAGGACTGTGATACAGAGTCATTCAGTGGGAGGCCCAGAGAGCTTCTGAGTTAGAGTTTAAAGTCACTCTGGCAGCAATTATTTATCTACAATACATAAAAAATAATCAATGTTTATTTTAATAATAGAAACATTCATTTCAGATATCTACATTCTAATTCTGACTGGTAAAAAGTCTAGGTCTACAGATCTGCAAATTAATTCTCAGTAGTACAATCTGTTTGATTCTGTTTGTTCAAAGTTTTGCCATCCCCATCATTATTTTTTTTTCGTCTTTTACATTTTCAAACATCTGGTTAGTTTGTCAAATGTTACAAATAGGTGGAGCTATTTAATAACTTTATTCAGGGAGATGGACCACACCCTGAACTCCAACACCTCGTTTCACTGTATATCCTCCCCCTCCCCTTACCTTCTGTGGTAAACAACTATGCACTGTCAAGTACTCTCATACCAACACCTGCATTTTAAGTCTTAACTGGCTTCACTCAGTGACAGATCTTAATCTTGTCGCTTCTGATGAGGACCTCTTGTCCACAAGCTCAAGCCATTTTTCTGTTGATCTTCTGCATCATAACCCTAAGTTGCATTCTGTTGTCTCTGTCCCTGCTACACCTGTCAGACATAGCCACTACTTCTTGGTTCCTCCTCTGTGCAATACACTAGAACTCTGGACATTGGCAGCAAGTGAGCATGACAAAGCAGCTATTACTGTGTAATCATTAAATTCGACCCTTCCTCTCTAGAGAGGCTGCCCAGGTGCTTGTTCAGTCTCTCGTCACTTTAAGACTTGACTACTGCAGCTCTCTTCTGGCTGGTCTCCCTCTGCGCACCATCAGACCCCTGCAACTTATCCAGAATGCAGTGGCATGGGTCGTCTTCAACTTTTCTAAATTCAGCCATGTCTCTCCACTGCTGCGTTCTCTTCACTGGCTTCCTGTAGCTGCTACCTGCATCAAATTCAAAACCTTGACTCTGGCCTACAAAGCCAAGAATGGACCAGCCAGCCCCTCCATACTTGATGGCGATGGTCAAAAGCCGATCTGCACCAAGAGCCCTTTGAGTTTCAAGTACGGCTCGGCTTGACTTGCAATCCCTCAAAATCCATGGAAGACGAGCGTCCAGGCTTTTTTCTGTCCTTGCACCAAAGTGGAGAAATGAAATTTCCCTGGGTGTCCGAACGGCAGAGTCACTCACTGTCTTCAAACGCAGACGCCTCTTCAGCAATCTTTTACCATCCTTCTCTTTCTGTTCCTCATTCTTCATCTTTATATTCAACATCTGTATTCAATATCTATATTCTAATTGCTTTAACACATTGTTCTTTGTTCATTTACCTCTTTTGACAATTTTAAATATTTTATTTCTGATCTCCTTGGTTCTGAAACAGTAAATGAAAGGGTTGATTAAAGAAGGTCCAAGAATTGACCCAATCATCAACCCATTTCGTTCTGCCAAAGTTAAAACTAAGCCTATCCTGGTCAGGACTATTCGCATAAATGTGGGTGCATAGTAACAAATTATGACTATCAAATGACTAACACAGGTATTGAATGCTTTTTTCTTGTCACTTCTTGAGGACATTCCCACAACAACAATAATTATCTTTAGATAGGACAGATAGATGAAACCAAATGTTGTAAAACAAAGAACAGATGTTAAAATGGACCCCTGGTTAAAATATGGTTCAGGATCAACACAAGTTGCTTGGGTAACAGTTGCATAGTCACAAAACATGTACTTCACAGTTGAGTAACAAACTTGTAAAGGGACAACAGTTGCAGGCATTATAGCTGTAATTGCAGAACCCGCCAACCAAAGTGCAATAATGATCAGAACACAACGGATATTTGTCAGAATGGAATGGTACCATAAAGGACTGCTTATAGCAACAAATCGGTCAAATGCCATTATACTAATAGCAAGCATTTCCATCAGCCCACTTAAATGGAAAATAAACATCTGCATAATCCAAGGTACATAGGATATGATTTTATAGCCAACTACAAGAATACCTATCATAGTTGGGCATGCACTTGTACAGTAAACTATGTCTACAATGGCTAAATTATAAATAAACAGGTACATTGGCTGGTGCAAACGCTTATCCACGACAATGAAATACACATTTGCAGCGTTAGCATTCATGGCAAGAATGTACATGATCAGTAGTACAACACCAACAGACAGGGGTTGTTGCACTGTATCAAATCCTCCAAAGACAAATTCAGTGATGGCTTGTCTTGAAATATTTTGAATCAACATGGTGTATTATTCTCAATAGTTATTATTCTTTCAACCACAAAAATCGACCCTGTATTTCCTTTAGGTCAATGCATCAAGTTGTAATATTTAATAATCATCCAACACATGTCTGAAAACATAATTGTAGAATTTTTCCTCTGTCTAGTAGAGTCTCTGGTGATGGGCATTGCAAACATAAAATATCTCATGCTCAGCAACAGTTCTGGAAATAAGGCATTAGAAATCACATTATATATGTCACAGTAAATATTAAGAAGCTCACTGGTGAATAAGAGAAGCTCTCTCTCTCTCTCTCTCTCTCTCTCTCTCACACACACACACAAGCTTTTCCCATGTGTGTAGACATGGGGAGATAAGGTGTAAAATGTATCAACCTAAATATAAGTATATGAACCACAACAAACCAACATTTACATTACATTTACATTTAAGGCATTTAGCAGACGCTCTTCTCCAGAGCAACTTACAAAAGTACTTTGCTATTTACCCAAGAAAAACCCTAGCTAGTTTGAATAAGCAAAAAATGTAAAGATACCTCTAATCTTAGACACTATTAAACACAAGTCAAAAAGGTGACCACTCTACTATTTATCCAAGTACTCTCAGAAGAGGAGGGTCTTGCGTTTGAAGACAGTAAGCAACTCTGATTTTCAGACACCCAAGAGAAGCTTGTTCCACCATTTCAGTGCAGGGCAGAAAAAAGCCTGCATGCTTGTCTTCCGTGGATTTTGAGGGATGGTGGGTCAAGCCGAGCCGTACTTAAAGCTCTAAGGGCTCTTGGTGCAGATCGGCTTTTGGTCCAGTCTTGACTTTGTAGGCCAGTATCAAGGTTTTGAATCTAATGCGGGCTGCAGCTACAGGAAGCTAGTGAAGAGAGAATGCAGCCGAGGAGTGCCATGGCTGAATTTAGAAATGTTGAAGACGACTCGTGCCGCTGCATTCTCGATAAGTTGCAGGGCCCTGATGGTGCGCAGAAGGAGGCCAGCCAAAAGAGTTGCAGTTGTCAAGTCAAGTGTCGAGAGACTGAACGAGTACCTGGGTGGCCTCTCTAGAGAGGAAGGGTCGGATACTCCAGATGTGAGTAGAGTGTTCTCCTTACTGACTTCTGTTTAATAGTGTCTAAACTTAGATGTATCTTTGAATTTTTAGCCTATTCAGACTAGCTGATATTATTCTTAGGTAAATAGTAAAGCACTTTTGTAAGTCGCTCTGGATAAGAGCATCTGCTAAATGCCTTAAATGTAAAATGTAAATGTACTCACACTTGCACCCTATCATCTTTCATTTGCATGTGCACGATTAGGTGTTCAAGGCTGTAGGGTGTCCTGTTTATTCAAATTACCCCAACAAGGTGTTCATGAGCACCCCCTATGTGCACCCTGTTTGTAAGTCTACATCAGACCATACTTTTGTGAAGGCAATTACCCATGTTCCACTATGATCTCATGATGTTCCTTTCATAATCCAACCAAGGACAGGGAAAACAAAAAAAACACCAAGTGGAATCTATTATTATTGCTTGTATCAAGACAGATGTGTTTCTGCAGGTATTGATGTATTGATATCAACATGTGGTACACTGTTGGATTTGCTGATGACAGTTTTGGATTATGGACACCCATTTTCTATTCAAAACAAAATACAAAACTTGACTTGTCTAATCAATATCACCTTACACTAAAGGAAACTTGCATCATCATGCTGACATGACAAGAATTAATAAGATATTTTAAGGGCAACTTTTATAATGTTTAATCAAATATTAGCACCATGAAAATTTGTATTAACCAGCTGTACTACATACTTGACCAGGAAACAGGACATCACAGGGAACCAGTAATTTATATAGAATTATTTATTTTGTTCTGTCTGTTTGCTTTTTATGTAATAAAGTAAGCTCATTCACAGTTTTGTAGCAAATTACTTACTCGTAGTAGCAAATTATTTCCCTCTTCTGATATTTTTTATTCTTTTATGATCCTTCTCTTTCTGTTCCTCATTCTTCATCTTAATTTGCATTTTAACATCTCTATTTAATTTATATTCAACATCTGTATTCAATATCTTGAATATCTTCTAATTGCTTTAACATATTGTTCTTTGTTCATGTATCTCTTTTGACAATGTTAAATATTTTATTTCTGATCTCCTTGGTTCTGAAACAGTAAATAAAAGGGTTGATTAAAGAAGGTCCAAGAATTGACCCAATCATCAACCCATTTCGTTCTGCCACAGTTAAAACTAAACCTGTCCTGGTCAGGACTATTCGCATAAATGTGGGTGCATAGTAACAAATTATGACTATCAAATGACTAAAACAGGTATTGAATGCTTTTTTCTTGTCACTTCTTGAGGACATTCCCACAACAACAATAATTATCTTTACATAGGACAGACAGATGAAACCAAATGTTGTAAAACAAAGAACAGATGTTAAAATGGACCCCTGGTTAAAATATGGTTCAGGATCAACACAAGTTGCTCGGGTAACAGTTGCATAGTCACAAAACATGTACTTTACAGTTGAGTAACAAACCTGTAAAGGGACAACAGTTGCAGGCATTATAGCTGTAATTGCAGAACCCGCCAACCAGAGTACAATAATGATCAGAACACAACGGATATTTGTCAGAATGGAATGGTACCGTAAAGGACTGCTTATAGCAACAAATCGGTCAAATGCCATTATACTAATAGCAAGCATTTCCATTAGACCACTTAAATGGAAAATAAACATCTGCATAATGCAAGGTACATAGGATATGATTTTATAGCCAGCTACAAGAATACCTATCATAGTTGGGCATGCACTTGTACAGTTCACTATGTCTACAATGGCTAAATTACAAATAAACAGGTACATTGGCTGGTGCAAACGCTTATCCATGACAATGAAATACACATTTGCAGTGTTAGCAGTCATAGCAAGAATGTACATGATCAGTAGTACAACACCAACAGACAGGGGTTGTTGCACTGTATCAAATCCTCCAAAGACAAATTCAGTGATGGCTTGTCTTGAAATATTTTGAATCACCATGGTGATTATTATTCTCAATAGTTATTAATCCTTCATCCACATAAAAATGTACTCTGTATTTCCTTCATGTCAATGCATCACAATATAATATTCAATAATTATCCAACACATGTCTAAAAACATAATTGCAGAATTGTTCCTCTGTCTAGTAGAGTCTCTGGTGATGGGCATTGCAAACCATAAAATATCTCATGCTCAGTAACAGTTATGGAAACAAGGCATTAGGAGTCACATTATATATGTCACAGTTTTAAATATTAAGAAGCTCATTGGTGAATAAGAGAAGCTCTATTTTTTCCACTTTCTTTCTCTCTCTCTCTCTCTCTCTCTCTCTCTCTCTCGCTCTCACTCTTCCCATGTGTATAGTGTATACATGGGGAGATGAGGTGTAAAATGGTTCAACCTAAATATTAGTATATGAACCACAACAAACAAACAGAATTGTTTCATTTTACTGTTTATTGGTATTTATTATTATTATTATTATTATTATTATTATTATTATTAGAAGTAGTAGTAGTAATGTTATCTTTATATAGCACAAATTGTATTACATTTTATTTGTCAGACACTGAATCATAAATAGTAGAGTTAGCAATAAAATGATTTGATGACTGTGTGTTTTCAAATTACTCACTTTCTAGTGTTTTGGTATTAAAAGGTTTTTTGAACCGGATCAGCAGTTCTAAAAACCATAATTTTGTGTGGTAGAAAGGTATTCACAATAACATTTGTGAATTTTCCAAAGTATTTGTGTTTCACAAGAACTGCCTCCACCCATTTTGTACTTAGAAAAGACAGGATTAAACTAATTTTAACACTTTGAAATAATTTATAGATTTATAGATTACATTTCAGTTGATTTCTGTTCATTTCTGTTCAGGTAGTCAGGATGCCTAACTCTTTCCCTGCCCTGCCTCCCCTTCCCCTTTCACCCCTTAACATACAAACTTTGGATCCTGCACACCAATATTACACAAACTCATTACTGAACATTGCATTATCAACAATAACTTGGCCCGACATTGGCTTGACCCGACATTACTTAAGATCCATGGAAGATAAGCATCCATGCTATTATGGGCCCCATATTGACTTTTGTGTTTAGTATTGTTTAAGCTTAGTAGTATCTTTGGATCCTAGTCTGTTCAAACTAGCTAAGGGTATTTTTCTGAGTAAACAGCAAAGCTTTTGTAAGTCGCTCTGGATAACTAAATATCTTAAATGTTAAAAGTAAACTCCACTCACTTCATTACAGATTGGACAACTGATGTATTGTAGTTTCACAGTTTCCAAGGGGGGCATAAAATACAAGATCTGTGGATGAGTGTTTTTAGTAATATCCCAGCCTGATCCAGACATTTTTATTAATAGATCATTGTATCCTAAGAACATTCATAGAACGTTATAGGACATAGGGGATATGGTTAGGAAGGTTCAGGAGGACCATAGTTTTGAAGACTATAAAGTTTTCTCTGAGGAGAAGGAAGTGGGTTAGGCGTGAATTGTGGATAAAGTCTGGGGCCATGTTTTAAAATATGGATTATTTGTGATTAAATAATCAATAATAAATGTATTTTATGTATTTTTAATGTGTGATAGCTTTAATGTGTGTTAGTTTAATTGCCTCCAATTTTGAATCTGCTAAATGTTACACATTTGCATGTAAAACATGTTGAAAGTTACTGTAATGCAAAAACCTTTTGCTTTTTTGTATCTCCATTCTTTTCACAAAATGTGACTAGAATGTGAATCTAGCAGTTGTTTATTACATTCTGTCAAAGTTTCATGATGAATGGAACAGAAAAGAAATGCTCCAAAATGAATTGTAAGAAACATTTTTACATTGACATCCATTGAGAAAGTCAGGGAATGCATAAATGTTCTCTTTCTGAACCAATATTATAAGGATGTAAGCACTAACAAAACCTTTGGTCATTTGGTGTAAAAATCAATGGTAGAAACAGTACTGAAATCTATTCAGGGAGTGTTTTCTTTGAACAGCTTAGTCAGGCCCTTGTGAAGCAGAGAGGAGATAATGTCTTCCTAGATCAAAACCTACTGTCAGAGAGATCCAAAAACACAGCATTTCCAACAGCTTGAAAAGGTGAAAAATGCATCATGTAAGATTTGTGGAATTCCAAAATATATGTCTGTAAAGCACAAACACAAAACCTCTGTATGGTCTGAGTAAGGGTCACCTCCAGCTTTCCATCAAGCCCTGCTAGAAAGCAGAAGTCAGTTAGGTTGGTCATTTTAATGTGTTGTAGATTTGTAAATAGTTTGTCTTTTCTGTGTCTGAGGAGCCATGTGTTAGTATGTGAGTGTGTAAAAAGTTGTAGCTAGTTTATCAAAATGTATTCTTTCCTTGGTTTATGCTTTTGAACTCATTCTACAACATATCCACTGGCAACTGTTTAAATATTGCATACAATTTAATACTGCTACTTGCCATAAACATTATTATTATTATTATTATTATTATTATTATCATTATTATTAATAATAATAATAATAATAATAATAATAAAAATAACAAATGCCAATAAATATCATGGCATGTTAGGCCAGACCAAGATGGATAAACACTCACAGAGATGGAATCAAAGCAAGCAGATTTATTGACAGAAACCAGGTTAACAAAAAAGGGCAAGTGAGGCAAAATGAGCAGCAACTAGTGGGTACAAGTCGAAAACCAAAACACAAACATGACAAATGAAATGGCGAACTAAACCGACCTGGGACTGGGAGGAATTTAGAGCAGAGCAGAGTGCCGAGGAGAATATCAGGGGAAAAACCAAAAGGGAACTATAACTCAAACCGACAAGCAGGGCCTGAGAGATAAGGGGTTAATGCTAACGAAACTAATGGAGGGAGCTGGAGAACCAGGCACCAGACAAAACGGCAAAGCCAACCCATCCTGAAATGGCAGTGTGCCGTAGTGAGCGTAGGTCACCTTGCTTGGGGTGTGGGTAACCAGAGAATCCAGCCATGAAGTGAGCAAGCCTTGCTAATCATGTGAGTAGCTGGGAGTCTGACTCCTGAACGTGAGTAAAGCACCTGAGCTGTCCTGAACACACCGGATACGTGCGAAGAAGGGCGTCCTAGAGGTTCCAGACGGTTCAATTCTCGGCAAAGAACTTGGAATTGCAGCTCCTTAAGTACCCCAGGAATCCAGCACCTGCCAAACTGTGTATGAGGGGGCCCCCTCAACCTCCACAGGTTCCGGCAACATGTTCGCCGGGCTGGCCTCATCAAGGGGCCTGGGCACCACAGGCTTCAACTGAGAGTCATGAAAAACAGGATGGACATGTGAGTGGGGAGGTAACTGCAACATATGAGAAAACGTTGTTAACCTGTTTGATAATTAAATAAGGGCCGGTGAACTTAACTGAATGCTTGTGAGGGGGGATCCCCGTCCGCAGATCTTTGGTTGCCAACCAGACTCGATTTCCCGGTTCATAGGATGGGGTCTCCCCCTCTTGCGATCTGCCTGCTCTTTGTAGCTATGCAGGAAGGTCTGGATGTTTTGGTGTGCTGTGATCCAGACTGCTTCACTGCGATGCATCCAGGAGTCTACCGCCAGCACGGGCTGGTACCCCAGATAGAACTGATAGGGGATCAGACCAGTGGTCACGCCATCTCTGCCCAGACCAAATACTGATACCAGTCGCTGGGGTACTTGTGGCAGTAGAGCCTTAGGAAGTTCCCCAGCTCCTGGTTGGTGCGCTCACACTCAACGCCGTTGGACTGGGGGTCTGGGGGCCATGATAGCCCTAGTATCAGAGTGTGCTCGGAGACTGGGAGAACCAACAGGGATGCCTCCTCCTGGTGGAGGAAGCTAGCGGCTAACTTCACCTTGGTGGTGACTTGGGCAACCGGTTGGGGACCCATGGGCTGCCCGTCCAGGGCGGTGATGCAGAGAGTCCTCGGGAGCAGCTCGGCCAGGATGTTAAGTTGAGCTGCCCTCCGCACCGCAGTCGATCAACACTGCAACGACACAAGACTGGCACTGGTAGGAAACAACCACAGGCAACATGATCGACTGAGACACCAACACCTGGGTGGGTAAACTCACCACATTAGCATGAGGAGACTCCTCCCCGCGCTCTCCAGTGGTCTGCCACGTGGCTCCTCGCAATTGCCTCCCGCAGTCTAGTGACTTCATGCTGTTGGTCTGCCTGTTTCTGCGCCAGGTGACCAATAGTCTCAGACACACTCTGGAGAGTGAGCTGCTGCTGCCCTCAAGAACTGTCCTTGGGCATGAACAGCCTGATTCGAGGCTTCCATCCCCACTGTTCAGAGGCTGTCGGACGAGAATTCTGTCATGGCGTATTAGGCCAGACCAAGATGGATGAACACTCACAGAGATGGAATTAAAGCAAGCAGATTTATTGACAGAAACCAAGTTAACAAAAAGGGGCAAGTGAGGCAAAATGAGCAGCAACTAGTGGGTACAAGTCGAAACCAAAACACAAACGTGACAAATGAAATGGCGAACTAAACCAACCTGGGACTGGGAGGAGTCAGGAGTAGAGCAGAGTGACGAGGAGAATAGCAGGGGAAAAACCAAAAGGGAATTAGAACTCAAACCTACAGAAAGGGCCTAGGAGATAAGGGGTTAATGCTAACCAAAACTCGAGCAGTGCTCAATAAACTAATGGAGAGAGCTGGAGAACCAGCCACCAGACAAAACAGCAAGGCCGAACCAACCTGAAATGGCAGCGTGACGTAGTGAGTGTAGGTCGCCTTGTTTGGGGTGTGGATAACCAGAGAATCTGGCCAGGAAGTGAGCGAGCCTTGCTAATCACATGAGCACCTGAACACACCAGACATGTGCGAGGAACCTCAGGGCGACCTAGAGGTTCCAGACAGTACAATTCTCGGCAGCAAACTCTGGAATTGCGACTCCTTATGTACCCCAAGTCCCAGGTGTAACTCATGAACAAAACAATGACCGATTTATAACTGAACTGAACCAAACACACATGAACGTAAATGAGACGGAAGTCCTTATTTGGGCCTGTGGGTGCCGGCTCGGGATCGCCCCGGGGGAGGGTGCGATAACGAGGGCCTGACAATAAGTATAAATGTGTCGGAAAAATACTATATTTCCAGTTTGTTGATTAAAAATATACTTATTTCTGTGTATGGAGTTAAAGTTAATTAATTAATTAATTCTTCATAGATTCATGCTTGGTGGAAAAATGGTTAATTTTGAACTCAATGTCATTTTAATTAACCCACGCAACAAGGCAGTAATGTCAATGTCAACAACAATATAGTGTAATAAGTCACAAGAAAGTAGTAAATACACATTAAGGGCATTTTGTCAACAATTACTATTTTTCCTATTTAAAAAAATTAGGAACAAATAGACACAAAAAAATCAAATTTTAGTAAGGAAAAGATTAAACAGATAGTATTATAAAATATTCCCACATCACTACCCACATCATTTAAATCACTAAAACATACCAGATTCCTCACAAATTCAATGAATATAGTGGACAGGGCATGGTACGTGAGCAAAAGCCATAAAGCAATGGAACACCAAAGCGAGACAGTCTTTTCAGTTGTTATAGTTACTGTTTGAGCAATTTTGCCTAAATAAAACATATTTTCAGTCACTCCTTGCCTTCCTTGGTGTTTTCTCTGATCAAACAATGTGCAATAATGCACATGTACATGAAACGTCAGCACATTAGATAAATTACATATGTATGGACTAAATCCATGTAGTCCTTTCAATACACAAATGTACTGAGAAATGGACTGAGAAAGAGCAACTGCCAAAATCATAAGAGGATTTTGTTTTATCATTAATAAATTGTGTTAATTAATTCTTTTTGACAAATTTAAATATTTTGTTTCTGATCTCCTTTGTTCTGAAACAATACATGAATGGATTTACTAAAGAAGGTCCAAGAACTGACCCAATCATCAACCCATTTCGTTCATCTAATGTCAACACTACACCAATCCTGGTCAGGACTATTCGTACAAAGAGAGGTGCATAATAGCAGATTATGACTACCAAATGACTAACACAAGTGTTGAGTGCTTTTTTCTTGTCACTCTTTGATGACATTCTCCCAACAACTATTCCTATCTTTATATAGGACAAAAATATGAAAATAAGTGTCCCCAAACACAGAACACCTGTAAAAATGGAACTCATATCAAAATATGGTTCAGGATTTACACAAGTTGCTCGGGTAACAGTTGGATAGTCACAAAACATGTACTTCAAATTAGAGTAACATATTTCTAGAGGCATAACAGTAGAAGACAGCCACGCAGTAAATGCAGAAGACAACAACCACAGTGCAATAATAATGAGAACACAACGGAAATTTGTCAGAATGGAATGGTACCGTAAAGGAATGGCTATAGCAACAAATCGGTCAACTGCCATTATAGATATAGCAAACATTTCCATCACAGCACCTGCAATGACAAAAAACATCTGCACAAGGCAAGGTACATAAGATATGGTTTTATAGCCAGCTACAAGGATACCTATCATAGTTGGGCATGCACTTGTACAGTAGATTAAGTCTACAAATGCTAAATTACAGACAAACAGGAACATTGGCTGGTGCAAACGCTTATCCATGACAATGAAGTATATAGTTGCAAGGTTACTAAACATGATAAGAATATAAAGAATCAACAGGGCAATACCAACAACCAAAGGCCTTTGCACTGTATCAAATCCTCGAAAGACAAATTCAGTAATAGTTTGTTTGGAAATATTTTGAACTGACATGGTGTATTATTCTCACTGATAATTAATTCCTTCAAGCAAAACAATCTAGTTTGTATTCCTTAGGTGTCAATGCATCACATTGAAATTTTCACAAAAAAAAGGAATAATGTAACAAACATCCATCGAGTGTCTAAAATCCCTGAAACATCACTGCAGAACTGAAAGTCTATTTTGTAATTCATGATCAGTTTGTCAAAGACTGAGCATCAACAACTATGACAAAGCACATGCTCAAAAAAAACACTCCATCAGATGATCAGTCATCTAGAAAAAAGTAGTTGTCCTTCATTTTATATGGGTTTGATGGTGAATCGAATGCATGACACTTCTTTTCCCCACCTACCTTATGTAAACACACAAAGAGCACAGCTCTCAGAGAAAGCTAAATTTAGAAGTTTATATCTGGTTGCAGAGTGTGCGAAGCTGAAGCTAGACATTGAGGGCTTAAAAGCAGAGCTTATGTAAATTTACAGAAACTTTGGTTTAAAAATACTTTGGTAAAAAGGTTAAGTATGTTTTTTTTTACTATAAAAGTACACATTCTTAAATTTACTTAAAATAAAAAAAAACATTTTATTTTTAAGTTTTTTAGAAGTATCAGGCCCCCGTTATCACGCCCCAAGAACCTCTGCCTCACTTCCTGTTTTTTTGTGTTCATTCTGGTTAATTTGTGTTCGTTTGTTGTTCATGAGTTGCACCTGAGTGAGAGCATTTAAGGAACTTCTTGATGGTTCCTGGCCATGAATTGAATCACCAGGAATCTCCTTGACTCTCTGTGATTCCTCATGCGTTGGTGGTGTGTTCAGGTTGGTAAGTGATCTGTTCTTAGTCAAGAGATATTCGAGTCTGATTCAAGAGGCAATCGTGTTACATTCGCTTCCTGCTCATGCTCCTAGGCG
This sequence comes from Salminus brasiliensis, assembly GCF_030463535.1. NCBI lineage: Eukaryota > Metazoa > Chordata > Actinopteri > Characiformes > Bryconidae > Salminus > Salminus brasiliensis. The sequence goes on from NC_132888.1 coordinate 5,334,910, forward strand.
ACCCCAGCTCGAGGCAGTCACAACATACTCAGGTTTGGCCTGCCTCGTTATCTAGTCAGGCAGCTGATTCTCCAGCTACCCCTGTGTGTTCACAGAGTGCGGCTCTGGATCTAGTTTCTAGTTACTCCTGTATCCCAAGCTAGGCTTGTGGTGTTCCATTGTCCCCCTCTTTAATTTACTTGGCTGGTGGTTGGTGTGGCGCAAAAGATAACACCACTACCTCCCACTAAGCTACCACACCTAAGGAGACTGGGGTTCGATTCCCAGTCTGGGTGACTATGCTGCGCTACACCAATAAGAGTCCTTGGGCAAGACTCCTAACACTACACTGACCCACCTCTGTAATATGGGTAACCTTGTAAGTCGCTCTGGATAAGAGCGTCTGCTAAATGCCATAAATGTATATCCCGTTTATCACCTGTTTCTCCCTGCTCCTCCCAGGTTTGTTTTGTTTGTCATGTTCTGTTTTGTTCTTCATTCTGGCACTTAGTTGCTGCACTTTGCTTTTTCATAGTACCTTGTTTAATAGTCTGTTGAGTTCAATAAACTATCTTGCTTTGCTCCATCTCTGCGAGTGTTTATCCCTTCTTGTCTGGCCGTTTACGCCATGACAGAATGATGTCCGAAACCTTCCAAACAGTGGGGATGGAAGCCCTGAATCAGGCTGTTCGCGCCCAAGGACAGTTCTTGGGACAACAGCAGCTCACTCTGCAGAGTGTGTCTGAGTCTGTCAGTCACGAAGGGCGACCTTCTGCTGCGGCTGGAACAGGGCAACTGTTTGGCAGCCCACCAGGCACTAGGAATCTGTACCCTAGCCGCGGGTAGTGAGTGGAACCAGGCCGCTCTGGTGACAGTCACCTACCAAAACCAGACTTGTATCGTTGCAGCGCTGATCGACTGATTGACAGCTAACACAACCCTCATATTTTCTGGCCTGAACGGGAAATTGTGTCCTGGCCGTCGTATTGCCACAGACACTGTTTTACAAGTCTCCTGTAGCCTCTGTTTTTTTGGGGTTTTTTTGTTTGTTTGTTTTAAAGGAGGGGGCTACATCCATGTATTGACTTTCGTGCCCTAAACACGAGAACGAAGCGTAACCCTTATCCCATGCCCCTGCTCCCGTTTGCCCTCGAACAGTTACTGGCCACCCGGCTGTTTACTAAGTTAGACCTGAGGAGCGCATACAACCTGGTGCGCATCAGGCAATGGAACATGGCTTTTCTGACCACTAGGGGGCACTACCAATATAGTGTCATGCTGTATGGGTTGGCCAACACCTCCGCCATCTTCCAGGCCTTCATAAATGACGTCCTTAAGGACTACCTCGGATGCTTCGTGGTGGCCTTTTTGGACGACATTTTGGTGCCTACACATGTGCACCAGGTCCGTCTAGTCCTGGCAAAGCTTAGTGTTTCATGTTTCAAAGATCCCTTTTCTAGGGCACATCAGCGAGCTGGGGCTTCAGATGGACCAGGCCAAGGTCCAGGCAGTCCTAGATTGGCCTTCTTCTGGCTCTGTTAAGGATGTCCAGCGGTTTCTGGGGTTTACAAACTTTTATCGTCGGTTAATTTGGAATTTTAGCTGTTTAGCAGCGCTCAATGCTTATCCTACCCCCGGCAGTAGCCATCAAGGCAATTCAGTGGGACCTGGGCACGGAGATTGACAGAGCTTCCGGTCACCCAAGTAAGACCAGTACTTACCACCTTCTGGCACCCAGGTACTGGTGGGAAAGGATGCGTGTGGACATCCACCGAGTGGTAGCATCATGTAGTGTGTGAGCGCGCAATGCAAGACCCCAGAACACTTCCCTCGGGCAAGCTTATGCCACTACCCATGCCCGAGAGCCCGTGGTCTCACCTGACGGTAGATTTCGTGACCGACCTTCTGAAGTCGGAGGGGAACATGGTGGTGATGACTGTGATAGATCGGTTCTCTCGGGGGGGTTGTTTTATACCATTCTCTACATTGCCGACAGCTAAGGCCTTGGTAGAATATGTCCTCTAGAATTTCAGGATTCCATAGGACATCTTATCAGATCGTGGGGGCCAGTTCATGTCTCGGGTTTGGGGGGTGTTTTGTTAACACCTGGGGGTGAGTGTGAGCCTCACCTCTGGGTATCACCCCCAGTCCAATGGCCAGTGCAAGCGCGCCAAACAGGAACTGGGGAAGTTCCTGAGATTATCCTGTCACAAGTTCCCCAGTGACTGGTCTGAGTATTTAGTATTTAGGTGCCCACGGTGGACTCATGGATGCACTGCAGCAAAGCAGTCTGGACCACCGCCCACCAAGACATCCAGGCCTTCCTGCAGCGCTAATAGACTCAGGCAAACCATAAGAGAGGGGAGACCCCGTCACAAGTTATCAGTTAATTTTTCTGGACCTTATTTAATTTCAAAGAAGATTAATGATCTTGCGTACACTCGGACAAAATTGTTGGTACCCCTCAGTGTTTGAAAGAAAAACCCACAATGGTCACAGAAATAACTTGAATCTGACAAAAGTAATAATAAATATATGAAAATTAACCAATAAAAATCAGACATTGCTTTTCAACAATGCTTCAACAGAATTATTAAAAAAAATCAACTAATGCGTAAGTTTTCCGTCTGTGAATATAAAGCTGATGTGCCTTGGCACTATTTTTGTCTCATCTGTCCATAGGACATTCTCCCAGAAGCTTTGGGGCTTGTCAACATGTAGTTTGGCAAATTCCAGTCTGGCTTTTTTATGATTTGTTTTCAACAATGGTGTCCTTCTTGGTCGTCTCCCATGAAGTCCACTTTGACTCAAACTACGACGAATGGTGTGATCTGACACTGAAGTTCCTTGAACTTGAAGTTCACCTTTAATCTCTTTAGAAGTTTTTCTGTTATCTGTCTCTTTGATTCCATGAAGATAACACTGGAAGCAATTTACATTTCCATCAGATTACTGAACTATGTTACTATTTAACTAAACAGACCTTTAACAAATTCAGATTCACTAACAGCAGCAAATGTGATTACCTGCCTCATTGGAAATGGCATGATTAAAATTTTTCTGAAAATGTTGAGTAAAAAGTAAAAATTTTAACTTCGAAATGTAGCAAGTAGAAATAGTGTTAAAAGTTTTAAGTGACAGAAATACTAAAGTGTAGATACATCAAATTTATTTATACTTCATTACTTTCCATTTCTGTTTTAAAGAATGAACTTTGGTAATCAACATGTTTATTTACATACCTGCCAGCCCAGTGTGTAGTTAAAAATACACTTACTGTACCAGTGTATGCAGTTAAAATATAGTATCCATAGATTCAAACTTGGTGGGAAAATGGTTAATTTTGAACTCAATGTCAACTCACGCAACAATGCAGTAATATTAATGTCAACAACAATATAGTTGCATAATAGTGCAATTAGTTACAAGCAAGTAGTAAATACACACTGAGGGCATTTTGACAAGAATTACTATATCTAGATGGAAACAGCAGAAGGATTAAAAATGTCTAATTTTATTAAGGAAAAGATTAAACAGATAGTATAATAAAATATTCACTGTCACAATAGTAATATATATAATAGACTTCTGAAAAAGAGCAACTGTCAAAAGCATGAGAGAGAATATTGTTTTATCTGTTCTATCATTATGTTATCATTAATTCTTTTTGACAAATTTAAATATTTTGTTTCTGATCTCCTTTGTTCTGAAACAATACATGAAGGGATTTATTAAAGAAGGTCCAAGAACTGACCCAATCATCAACCCATTTCGTTCATCTAATGTCAACACTACACCAATCCTGGTCAGGACTATTCGTACAAAGAGAGGTGCATAATAGCAGATTATGACTACCAAATGACTAACACAAGTGTTGAGTGCTTTTTTCTTGTCACTCTTTGATGACATTCTCCCAACAACTATTCCTATCTTTATATAGGACAAAAATATGAAAATAAGTGTCCCCAAACACAGAACACCTGTAAAAATGGAACCCTTATCAAAATATGGTTCAGGATTTACACAAGTTGCTCGGGCAACAGTTGGATAGTCACAAAACATGTACTTCAAATTAGAGTAACATATTTCTAGAGGGATAACAGTAGAAGCCAGCCACGCTGTAAATGCAGAAGACAACAACCACAGTGCAATAATAATGAGAACACAACGGAAATTTGTCAGAATGGAATGGTACCGTAAAGGAATGGCTATAGCAACAAATCGGTCAACTGCCATTATAGATATAGCAAACATTTCCATCACAGCACCTGCAATGACAAAAAACATCTGCACAAGGCAAGGTACATAAGATATGGTTTTATAGCCAGCTACAAGGATACCTATCATAGTTGGGCATGCACTTGTACAGTAGATTAAGTCTACAAATGCTAAATTACAGACAAACAGGAACATTGGCTGGTGCAAACGCTTATCCATGACAATGAAGTATATAGTTGCAAGGTTACTAAACATGATAAGAATATAAAGAATCAACAGGACAATACCAACAACCAAAGGCCTTTGCACTGTATCAAATCCTCGAAAGACAAATTCAGTAATGATTTGTTTGGAAATATTTTGAACTGACATGGTGTATTATTCTCACTGATAATTAATTCCTTCAAGCAAAACAATCTAGTTTGTATTTATTAGGTGTCAATGCATCACATTGAAATGTTCACAAAAAAGGAATAATGTAGCAAGCATCCATCAAGTGTCTAAAATCCCTGAAACATCACTGCAGAACTGAAAGTCTATTTTGTAATTCATGATCAGTCAAAGACTGAGCATCAACAACTATGACAAAGCACATGCTCAAAAAAAACACTCCATCAGATGGTCAGTCATCTAGAAAAAAGTAGTTGTCCTTCATTTTATATGGGTTTGATGGTGAATCGAATGCATGACACTTCTTTTCCCCACCTACCTTATGTAAACACACAAAGAGCACAGCTCTCAGAGAAAGCTAAATTTAGAATCTGACTGCAGAGTGTGTGAAGGTGAAGCTAGACATTGAGAGCTCAAACTCAGAGTTTATGTAAATTTACAGAATCTCTGGTTTAAATTACTTAGGTTAAGTATGGTTTTGTTTTCTTGTGTTGCCCAATTAAACATATAGAAGTACACACTGCTAAAAGTTTTTAATTCTTTCTTTTATAAAAAAAAAAAAAATGCAAGATCTGTATCAAACAGCTGACATTTTAGTCTTTGGTTTTTTCAGCTAACATACTAACAAAAAATTCTTTACAGCACTAACCATTAACTCTATTGAACTAATTAACATAATAAATCAATATTAAACACTGTTATGTCACCAGGCAGATGTGTTTGACTATAAAAAAAGGCTACTAAAATGAATGGAACTAAAAACCTAATGTTGGCACTAGGGATGGCACCAGGAACAAGGCATTCGAGTGTATTAAAGGTTAGTTGTTAGTGTGGTTCATCATGTCAAAGAGTAAAATATTTTCATGAAGATAATACTGGAAGCAATTTACATTTCCATCAGATTACAGAACTATTTTACTATTTAACCATTTAACCAAACAGAGCTTTAACAAATTCCGATTCACTAACAGCAGCACGTGTGGTTACCTGCCTCATTCATTTCTAATGAAATTATTAGTTAGTGAATCAGAATTTGTTAAAGCTCTGTTTAGTCATGGTTTAAAAAACAAACATTTTGAATGTAACGTCTTTTCTAAAAATGTTAAGTACAAAGTAAAGCTTTCAAATTTGAAATGTAACAAGTAGAAGTTGGTGTTAAGAAGGTTTAAATGACAGAAATACTAAAGTATAGATACTTCAAAAATTACTTATACTTCATTACTTTCCATATCTGTTTTAAAGAACAAACTCAAATCGATCATGAAGTTAGGGGCTGGTTCATACTAAGTGCATCCAGGATGTGTAATCAGAATTAACAGTATATATGGCGGACTGAAGTTAGGTCAAGAAAAAGAGTTGATGTTTCTTCAACTTCTCACATCAGGTATCCAGATCCCCATGTACTTTAATCAACTCTGAACCTTTTTCAGGAGATTCAATGCTTCTCATGATTTGAGATGTAAATACTAACAGAATTTAAGCATTTGTTTAAATTCAGCCATTTTCAGATCAAAAATGTTATATCCAATATCCCCGACAATAATCTGGACTATCTCTGGTTTGACCAGATAACACAGCATTTAGAAACTAATGTCTGTGTTTTGTGCAATGTGTTTTTGTTTTACATTGAAAATTAGGTAACAAACTTTATCCAGATACCACCATTCATCTAGACATGCTTGCCTTGTTTTGTTCAGACAGGAATGCTGATCTTTGTAGTAAGGATTGAGAAGGGGTCCTATTTTTACATCAACACTGAATGGTAAAGAAATGCTGAACTAGTCTCCAGTGATTCTTCACATCTGTAGGAGTTTGTGACTGTTAGATGCAGGCCATTTTATTTGTCATGTGAATTTGTGCTAATAGTAGCCATGTAAATCTAAGGACTGCCATGTGAATGTGATGGGGCTAATGAACTAAAAACTAATGACACCTGATAGATATTATATCATATTACATATTGTAGACCTAAAGATCAAGTCAGCTCTTCCCAAATTTCACCAGCATTTGCAGCCTGTTGGGGGATCTGGTTCACACCAGCATCCCAGGCACTGAGCTGAGCCCTGTCCCCACTACAGCTACATCACATCTGTTTCTGCATCTTGCAGCTTACAGACTGTTCTTCAGACATGCCATATCTGAAGCAGGTGAACCTGGCCCCCAGGAACTACAGTTGAAGCCAGACGTTTACAAACACTATTTAAAAAGACATGTGCATTTTTTTTTCTCTGACATGAAATCAGAATAAGCCTTTCCTGTTTATTCTGATTTCATGTCAGACAGTAATGAAAAAATGCATATGTGTCTTTTTATAGCCACAAGACTTCCAATGACCAGGTAATCTACCTGACCACAGTTGATGTGAAAAAGACTACACAGATTGGTGTACAAATCTGGCCAAATGCTCAGATGATATGCTGCCAGATGTTCTTACTGATGTCTTCAATATCTTCTTGAGCAGCATGGTCATCCTGGTATGCTGTAAGACCATCACCATCATCCCTGTGCCAAATAAGGGGACTTTCCAGATTTTTAAGAACTAGAGTAGCAAGATAATTTTGAGGTGCTGCAAATGACAATGTTGGGCTGATTTGCATGTTGTACCTGGGCCATCAGCATTTTCCCCTGAACAGACCTTGTTGAAACTGTATTGATAGCCTCTATTTTGCTATTTTTTTTTTTAAAAAAAAGCTAATTTGTTAGCTGCTGTTTTCTAGTTTGTTTGTTTTTTTTTCTGGGGTGAACTCTCACCCAAAGTTAATTGACTAAAAGTTACAGTAACAGTACAGTAATGGTTCTATATATTAGAATTGTCTATAATGTTATTTTGCATCTGAAGATGGTTAATAAATTAAAACCTGAAAAGAAATCAATAAAATTTTATCAGACTTCCAATTGGAAAGTAATGTAGGAAAGTAAAGTAGGTTATGTTATCCCAGTTATTTTGTTCAACCAAATACTCTGCACTTCAGAGTTACACATTATGTAACGGGCCTCTGGGCCGCCAAGACTAGCCCTGGTCTGTCCTTGTTCCTATTTCATGCCTGTCATTGGTTGTTTTCATGCCTCTCAGCAGTTGTATCTTAAATTACACACTGCTCCCTATGTTTGTACTGTGCAAGTCATCAAATTAATTCTAAATTCTAAATCTAAATAGAGCATTATATATTTGTACACCTGGCATGGGTTACTCATGCTATATACATGGGTTTAATGCTATACTGTGCAGTATCCAAGCCAAGATCAAAAGGATAATTTTTTGTTTGTTCTTTTAGTGTTTTGTGTTTTATTGACAGCAATAAAAGGGCTCAGTAGATACCTCCAGTCTGTGTCTACTTTCCGCCTCCCTAAACCATCCCAGAGTATTATTATGAGTACAATGTAAGAACTTATTTGGGGTATTTTTAAAATTATATTGGCAGGTAATACTGTTTTTGTTTTACGGAGCGCCATTAAAACTAGAACAAGTAGACATCCCAACAATAGTTCCCTACTTGTGCATTTCAGATTTAATTTAGTTTGTCCAATAAACTACTTTGTTATATCAAAAAAGGAAATTGAAATTCACAAAACAGTCTTGTTTTCTCTTGTCTCTGATCAAACCAATCATATACATGACAAAACAAACAATCAGAGTATTGTATCACTCATCACAGTGCATCAGGCCATAAAAGTAGCCTTGAGCATAAAATTTAACCAACCACCAGTAAGATGTTCAGTTCTACAGAGCTAAACTCCACATTTTAAATCTCCTTTACTGACAGCTACAAATTTACCATAATCAATCAACTGTATAAATGCTCATATCATGTGCATTTTCATTTTACTGGTTCCTTTTATATTTAATATTTATATATATATTCCATTTACTTTTCTATTGTGTGGTATGGTCTCCCACTTTTAATCAAATACAGTGTTCTTTCTCAGCTCCTTTAAAGTTGGGTTTTATTGACAAGTACAAATAAGGCAGAAATTTATGTGTCAGACATTGTGTCAGACATTTGAGACCATTGTACATTTCCATTCCCAAAAACTTGGTTTACACAGCAGGTTCAACTTTAGATACAATTCTTAATAATTTGTTTCTGATCTCCTTGGTTCTCAGGCAGTAAACAAAAGGATTTACTAAAGATGGTCCAAGAAATGCCCCAATCACTAAACCATGCCGCTCCTCCAGTGTTAAAATGACTCCAATTCTAGTTAAGACTACTTGTATGAATGTAGGCACATAATAACAAATTATGACTATAAAGTGACTAAAGCAAGTATTGAAGACTTTTTTCTTGTCACTCATGGAGGACATTCTCATGATAACAATAACTATTTTTAGATAAGATAAGCAGATGAAACCAAATGTTCCAAAAATAAAAAAGACAGATATTATTGATAATGTGGTGAAATATGGATTTGGATCTACACAAGATGCCCTGACGACAGCTGCATAGTCACAAAAAACGTACTTCAGAGTTGAGTGACACAAGGGAAGAGGAATAACTGTGGCAGAGACTGCGACCAGCAGAGCACAAGACAACAACCACAGTGCAATGGTGATCAGAACACAGCGGTAATTTGTCAAAATGGAATGGTACCGCAAAGGACTAGCTATGGCAACAAAGCGGTCGAATGCCATGGCAGAAATAGCAAACATTTCCATTATAGAACTTAAATGAAAAAAAAACATCTGAATAATGCATGGTGTATAAGATATTGTTTTATGGCCAACTACAAGGGCACCTATCATAGTTGGGCATGCACTTGTACAGTAGAGCATGTCCACAATTGCTAAATTAGAGACAAACAGGTACATTGGCTGGTGCAAACGCTTGTCCATGACAATGAAGTATATGTTTGCAAGGTTAGCAATTATAACAAGAATGTACACTATCAGCAGCACAACACCAACAACCAAAGGTCTTTGCACAGAGTCAAAGCCTCCGATCACAAATTCTCTTATGCCCATTCCAGAAATATTTTGAAATGACATCTTCAAAGGAACCACCGCTCAGTGTTGTCCAAAAGATGGCAAAATGAATTAATATAACATATGTCCATGAAGATCTTTAAGAGTGCCCAGTTTCGAAAATATGAATGATTCTTGGAGCATTTCTTCCAAAATGTTTTCTGTTCAGGAATTTGAGCAAGCTTTGTAAGTTGATGGCCAAAAAGCATTCTAGATTTCATCTGCCCAATGTCTTCATTGCTCCAAAACAAACTGCCGCTATTAGGCATATATATAGTACTGTAGCAGACCATTAAGAAGTTAAGTGGTTCATCACATGCTGTATGTCTTTAAATAGCAACAAATTAGATTTGATCCTGATATATAATTCAACGCAGGGAAAAGAAGACTTAGAGTAATCCCAGTAGAGCTGTGTTGTATTCTTCTCATTTTAATATTATTATGCCAACAATCTCTACATATACTTTAAAATAATGCTATAATAATAATTTTTAAAAAGCTTTAACTGTTTTTTTTTAACGCCACAGAAGATTCTCCTTTGGTTCAATGAAGAACCATGTTTGCAACAGAGAAGTGTAAGTGTGAAGATCCTTATAAGGGTCTGAAGAACCTTCACTTGATGTAAAGGCTCTTTACCGATTTAAAGCTTATACACTCACATGTATTTTACCAAAACACTTTATTACACCTAAAGAGGTTCCTCTATCGCAAAGATCAAATAAACACCTAAAGTAACTTTAGTCCTAAGAGTACCAGCCTTGTATGCAGGCCTGCAGAAAAGAAGTGTTTGTTGAGATGGGAGATTATTATAGTTACATATAGTTATTATAAGTTAGCCAAACTTGTCCATTTGATTAAAATGTTCCTTTATTACAATTTTCTACCAATATTATTCACAGTAGTTTGAAATCATGATCTATATTCCTTAAAAAAGATAAGAGTTTATTTAAAAAGATTTTTCATAGGCCAAATAGGGAGAATGCTTATGGTTACTTTTTGAATTGTTTTTTTTTTAATAGTAAAGATGTCTCACAATATTCAATGACTGCAATAAGTAGTATAACTTTACTTGTAGATGCTTCATAGCTGCTCATTTTAAAAACTAATATTCAACTAAATATGTATTAAATGCCACTAAATTCTACATTGAATGTAAATTTCTGTCTATTGAATGTAACTCTGCCCCTAATCCTAAACCTAAACTTTATATTTTACATTTGCATTTACATATAATGCATTTAGCAGACACATTTATCCAAAGCAACTTACAAAAGTGCTTCACTGCTTACTCTTAAATATCGTTAGCTAGTTTGTATCAGCTAGTACTCTCGGAAGAGGAAGGTGTTCAGTCTGTGTTCAGACACCCAGGGTTGGTCCAAAAGCCTGCATGCTTGTCTTCGTGGATTTTAAGGGGTGGCAGGTCAAACCAAGCCATACTTGATGCTCAAAGGGCTCTTGGTTTTGATGATCAGGGCTGGTCCATTCTTGGCCTTGTAGGCCAACATCAGGGTTTTGAATCTGATGCAGGCAGCTACAGGAAGCCAGTGAAGATGCAGTAAAGGAGTTACATGGCTGTAATTAGAAACGTTGGAAACAACCTGTAAACTTTTGCTGGATGATCTCATTAATTTGGAGAATTAGAACTCACCTCAGGTTTTGAGCTCAAAGTGGGTACTGCTGGTGGAAATGCTGTAATATCAGCAGTTTAGTAGGACCAAATCAATCTGTTCATTCATTTTTCTGTTAAAGATGACCCACAGAATTAACAACATGGCAAAATTAGATGCACGTCCCTCTGAAAACCTATCAGGAACATGTATATGTCATGAGAGAGACGCAGCCAAGAAAGTACATACTAAATGAAAGGAAGAAGGCAAAGTCCTTTTGTGTGATCACTAACCTGCAGTATGAAACTAAAACTAACCAGATCAAATGTATACAATGTAAAAAAAAAAAAAGAACTTTGGAACTTTATGAATTTGGGACTTTAGGGAGTAAAAACATCATTGGTCTCATTTAAATATACTTAAACCCCACTTTTTTAAGAAGGCCTGTTGGTACTACATCAAAGACAGCCTACATTAACACCATTTTGACCTGAGGGTGGAGATACAGTTGGCCATAATTATTTTACAAACAGTAACAAGCTTTTGAACATAACATATTAATGTCAGTGGCCTTTATTTTTCATCAATCACCATTAAACCACCAGATATGTGCCAGGTTCCACTTTATCTGTTTAATTGTTTGTGTCTGTACACCAATTAGCCAGGGTCACTTTTATTTTGCTCTTTATTACTGCAAAGGTTCAGATTGTCTGATCAAATTCAAGGCATGGTAGAATAATGTACCTGTCAGAAAAGATAATGATGTGCGCATGTGTGTGTTTGTGTTTTTCAAGAGCTATGTTAAGATGTCTCAGAAGAGAAGGCCAAAGTAGTCTGTGTACTCCACAAGAGTGGCCTCAGGGGTTTTCACTTTTAATGACTGATAAACATGTAACTAATGAAGACTAGAGGGAGCCACACTAATTAAGAAACTGTTTGTGTTCCTGACAGAGTGACAGTGTCATGTTTTTAAGTTAAATCCCTTGCCTCTCATTTGCCAGAGGCATTGAGTCATACAGTGAGTTTCCAGAGGGATTATATGCCACATGATGTAGAGGCCTAACATCCTATAGTTCTAAAAGTATAGAGAGAAACTTTTTGTATTTTGATGTCACTTCACAATAGCATAGTTTTAAACAAATTATTACACATGATTAACTTAATAATCTTAATGATAATTTTATATTTTATCAGACTGGCATGGTGGTGTAGCAGGTAGTGGTGTGTTGGTGTGGTGTTTGGGCTCTGGACCTGCCGCAACCCTGACCAGAAAGAAGATGGATGACTGGATGGACATGTTATACTTTGTTTAAAGGAGGCAATAAAACAATGGTTAAATTAATTCCACTACAAAATACTTAATTGTACAGTTTTCCAGCTCCCTTTTCATCTGCCACAAGGGTAAACTATTTAATGACAACACATTCCTAATTCACAGCATAGGGAATATATTTAATTTCATTAGATTATTAGCTGACTTAGCCTAAAGGGAATAATAAAATAAAACTCATTACTCATTAGCCCATTGGGGGAGACTGGTGGAACTACTGCACCAGTGCATAAGACTCTGAGTTTGTCTAGATTAATACTGCACATCAACACAGTACTTACTCAGTAAGATTCACAATAATGTGAATAAGCACCCCAGATTTTTAGACATTTTACCGTAGTTTGTCTAATTAGTCCTTCATTTCTTCATTCAAGTAAATTACTGATGGAACTGAACAAACCCATATAGTATCTGGAGTTCACAGGTGGCCATTGGTTTAAAAAAAAAAAAAAGATAAAGCATGATGCCATTTATGCATGAACCCGGAGTATACATAACAGACAACATAGAATCCAAACTGGCTTGACATCCATGCTACAGCATTGTAGTTGCATTATTCATTTAATTGCACTGTAATATAGATGCAATGTACAACAGATATACAGTGCAATACATATACAATGTAATATTATTTACCATGCCATTAGTTTCCTTCAATTTCACAGCTTAGACATTTTTAGAGCTTCAGTGCTTGGTAATTACAGATAATGGAGATTTGTTGCTAATTAGTATAATTTTCATATTTTAGCTTTATAGCATCACTTGCTTTTTAATCTTGAAACTTTATCCACTTTGCACATTTTGTATTTTACACTTGACAACTCATCCCTCCTATTTGTATTTATATACATGTGTTATTCTTGCTGTAAATATTTTTATACTTTCCTTAATTTAGGTTATTTTATTGTATCTTCTTTGTTAATTTAACTGTGTGTCAGTGTTTGTATACAAAGATGTTAGTATGCATATGGGTATATGTTTTCATAAAAAGGAGCTAAAAACTGAAAGGGTTAAAACATGAATCATGTGACATCAACAGGGGAAGTCCTGTATGAGTATAAAGTATGGTTTAAGTTTCACTGTCAGTGATATCTTTACCAGAGGTAGGTAGATGTAACATTCCTTTTAGAAGAACTGATTCTACCCTATAAAAAAATGTAATCTTATAATCTTCTAAGGTCTTAAGCTGCAACATATTCACTGAAGTTGTAAACTACACAGAAGCAATTTAATTTTTTTCAGATTTCCATTGGACTGCTTGCATAGATTGAGTGAGAATTTTGCTGTTGTTTAGTAACATAAAGAACTTCACCAGATTCTTTGTCAGAAGTAAAATTAATATGTGGTTCCTTTTCCTTCAGGCATATCAACTCTGTTCCTCCTGATGTTCCTCTGCTCTTGATCACCATGCCTGAAGGGAACATTACCTCTGTGAAGAATTTTGTAATTGTAGGCTTTCCTGGGCTTCAGCCTAAATACTATGGCCTGGTATCTGTGGTTATGTTCTTTGTATATGTGTGCACTTTGCTGGGGAATGGACTTTTTCTTCTATTATTTGCAAGTGAAAAGAGACTTCGGAAACCCATGTATTATATTATTATAAATCTTGTTGCATGTGATGTACTGTTTAGCACCACTACTTTACCAAAGATTATTGCTAGGTATTGGTTTAATGATGGATTCATCTCATTCACAAGTTGCTTCATTCAGATGTACTTTGTGCACCTGTTTAGCTTAGTTAATGGATTTACACTAGCGATAATGGCCTTTGATAGATATGTGGCAATTTGCAATCCCCTCAGATATGCTAATATTATCAAAGACTCTACTATCATGATTTTATGCATGGTTTCTTGGCTACTGGCACAGCCATGTGTCTTAATGTTGGTAATCAGAGCATATCCTCTTCCTTACTGTGCTGCTAATACAATTGTCCAGTGCTACTGTGATCATGTAGCTATCACAAAGCTTGCATGCACTGACAGGACACCTTATGGGTTTCCAGCTTTTGTTTTCGCAATGGTTTTGCTGATAACCCCGCTGACTTTTATTTTGTTTTCCTATTCCTCCATTATGATAGCAGTTATTCAAATCTCTACCAATCAAGGGCGCCTGAAGGCCCTCTCTACCTGCAGTTCTCAGCTCATCATAATAGCCCTTTTCTTTTTACCCAGGTGTTTTAATTATATGTATCCCTATGTTGGCATCAGCTTTAATCCTGACATACAAATACTGATTATTATGTTGTATGGCCTGCTGCCACCCATGATTAATCCACTTATCTACTGTTTAAGAGCAAAAGAAGTGAAAGAAATCTTATTTAAGAGTTTAGAAAGGTCATGTCTTTCTATTAAGAAAAAAAATGTGTCTACTATATGCAACTGATTCACAAAAATTCCTGTGTTGCAGTGAGATTTGTGGACAATGATTGCCAGTGGAATTACATACCTAACTATGTAAGCTTGAAAACTGCAGTGTCTTGAAAATAAAGTTTGGGAGTAGTCTAAGAGTTGTTTATATTTATCTTCATGTACACCTACACTGAAGTGCCTCACCCCTTAACGTCTTTGACCCCTTATTTTCAGATGGTATGTCTTTTACTTAAGTCTTGCTCTTCATCTTATTGCTATTCATCTTATCAACTTATTTGTAATCAAAATAATCCCAATAATTATTTAATGATGCCAATGTGTGTTTACATTCCAAAAAAAAACTACTATAAACCACTCAAGAGTGTAGAACAATGATATTTCTAGGGTCAGGCCATAAAAGGAGTCCACCCAAGTTATTAAAACATTCAAGAGGTCAAAAGGCAAATTTGAGATGTCTCACTTTTAATCCTGGTAGTCCAGATCTTTAGACCTCTACTGGTGAACTACTGGTGAACTAGTCCTTTCCACTCATAATGAATTTGCACTAGATTTAGATGTAACTGTAGAATGAATGAAGATGCACCTTTCGGTGCTTTATTGATAGACTGTTATACACAAAGCTACACTACAGAGCTGCCTGAAGGCAGGAATACCCCCTGGACAGGGTGATAATCCATCATCACCATGTGTGTTATTGCAAGGTCCATGTCAGTGGTGGGACTGTGGAGGCTGATGGGGTCCTACTCTAAGGTCTGGCTCACCACAAAATGAAACTTGTACATGGTTTTGTCATGGTGTTATGGTCCTCAAACAATCAAAAAGAAGTTAGTACTGCCCAGGAAGTGTTGGAACAAACTGATTGATGTACGCTGCAGAAATTTGCTACCATGGCTTGGATGACCTTTTTTAACTTAATTTCTCCAGTTTAACAAATAATTGGTTCTCCAGGAGCAACATGGGAAAATGTGTTCGCCAATGGTCTTGCTGTCGATCAAAATGACATCAGTACAGACTAACATGTAGTGGTCATTTTCCTCTCTTAGGATCTTTTGATGTATCATTAGAAGGTGGCCACAGTGTTCATCAAACCAAAGTGCATGTCTGGATATTTATAATAGCTTAAAAGGAATGATTAGAGCCATGTCACTCGACTCTTTCTCCAAATTTAACAAGGTTACAAGATACAAAGAAGAACCCTTCTGGAACCACATAAACTTGAGTGAGAGGGCCTGCTGATATGGGTCTTCAGATTTTTACATTTGAAACCAAAAGGGCAAAGATGACTCGACATGTAGGGAAGTTATAGCAGTGAGGGGGTCTAGGGCTATTGCTGAAGATCTGTTGGAGTTGTTTTGGTACGGTACTGGTACACTGTATGATTAATTTAGCTACTATGCTAGACTGTGTACTGTGATACTCTTATTATGTTAGATAAGAAGAGTATCTCCTAATTTGCATAGCAGAAATCCAAGAGAATCACAAAATGCATCCTATGAGGTTTAACTATCCAAACAGAAATGTAAAAAATTGCAAACAGTAATCATAGACATATTATGTCATACATTAAGTCTCTGGAGCCATTGTGGAACAGTTATTGTGGAACATTTTCCCCCTCCTGGTCATGTGAGATATCTGAAAAATATATAAATGACTCGACCCCCGAGCATACCAGTTCTGAATGTATGATGTTTGTTCTGTAATGCAGGTAACAACGGATCAAATAATGTCTGGCAACATTTTTATTACTGCCATGCATTACATTGTTTAATGGTATGTTGTTTTATGTTTCATAGTATACATACACACAGTGTACATTTTATTCCATGCTGTTGACTTATGTCTGTGTTAATTTTGTTTTTCATTTTAAGGACATTAAGGCATGATGTCAGGGGGAAACGTGACCTTTGTGAAGGACTTTTTTATTGTTGGTTTTCCTGGACTTCACCCAAGCTACTATGGCTTGGTGTCTGCAGCTATGTTTGTGGTTTATCTGTGCATCTCAATAGGAAATGGAATTTTTCTTTTCTTGTTTGCAACTGAGAAAAGTCTACACAAACCTGTGTATTATTGTTTTTTAAGTCTTGTCATATCTGATATATTGTTCAGCACAAGCACATTGCCAAAGGCTATAGCCAGATACTGGTTCCAAGCTGGGAGCATTTCATTTTTAGGTTGTTTTGTTCAGATGTTTCTTGTGCATTATTTGGGTACAGTCAATTCATTTATAATGGCACTGATGTCCATAGATCGATATGTAGCCGTTTGTAACCCACTTCGCTACCACACCATCATGACAAATAGAAATGTACTCATTCTAAGCCTGGTGGCCTGGGTTCTGGCTTATCCCAGCAATCTATCAATGGCCATTCGAGCTTTCCCTCTCCCTTACTGTGGAGCCAACACCATTTTACATTGCTATTGTGACCACATATCAATTACACGGCTTGCATGCACCGATAGGGCTCCGTATTCTTTACCAGCCTTTGCTTTTGCAATGGTAGTGTTGCTAGGACCTCTTGCCATCATTATCTTCTCCTATTGCTGCATTGTTGTAGAAGTCATGCGTATCTCAAGCACTGGAGGGCGATTTAAAACTCTCTCCACTTGCACTTCTCAGCTCATCATTATCTCTCTATACTTTTTACCCAGGTGTTTTAATTATTTGGCAGCCAATATTGGCATCACTTTTAATACTGATTTGCAAATAACTATTGTCATAATGTATAGCATGCTGCCTCCCATGATCAACCCACTAATCTATTGTTTAAGAACGCAAGAGATAAAAAAGATTTTGATAAGAAAATCCCAAAGTAACAAAGTTAGCTTTCCATGATGTGTATAAATAAACATTTATATTATGAATTGTTTAATTGTATTTCTTTTAGCGAAAGCGTGAAATTCTTAGACCATCTTTATGCTTGGTATTGAAATGCAACCTCTTCATTTAGTGTTTGGATGAAAGCAACTTTTGACACCTGATTTCAGAAGGTATGTAGATCCACATTCAGAAATCACAGACTGATCCAATGTATGATGTAAAGATCTTTTCATAAACAATTATTGATGTTACTAACCTTATTGCCACTATTTAAACATCAGACATTCTGGATGTTAATTTACTCATCATTATACTGTCAATGTTATACAGTGTTTTCATTTTATAGAATGCTTTATGTAATTTAGTTCTCTTTTCTCATGCTCTTTCTCGAACAAAACACAGAAGAACAGCCCTCAAGAAGTATAAAGAGATAAAGGATGCTCAGGAGTCCACTTGAATTTTACTGTCTGATCAGCTTGTCTGATCTCTGAAACAAATACGGTGCAATGCGTGTCATTTCCTCAGGCCCCATGCAATCATATTCAGGTATTTTTAAAAACATAGGTTCAGGTTCCTAGTTCCAGCAGTGTTTCCTAAAATCTCTTAAGCCACACTGGAACACAAACATGGACCTAAAACACTTGGGTAAGCAGGCCAGTCCAGCAGAGGGCTCCAACACCTCAGAATATTTGATGTCATATTCCCCAAGAAGCAGCATAATAGCTAAAACTAGACCTAAATACAGCTTTGAATACAAGCACATTTTCTAACAATTAAGATTTTTCTTACTGTGTTGAAACAGCAAGTCTTCATAACTGGATTTCACATGTTTTTTTGTTTGTTTACTTGGTGTGGCAATGCCACACTTACCCTGACTAGGCACAACTGTTGCAATTATGTTGCTCTTTTGTAGCTTTTTAATCAAAATTTGAATGCAAGGTGTTTTCTAACAGTGTAATGAAAGAGTAAACTCTGTTAGTTAGTCAGCACAAAGCATGTGCAAGTTAACATTGAGATGTAAGCATTTTCAAAAATCAGCGGTTTCCCTGATCGCATGAAATTACAGAAAACTTCTTTTAAAGTTCTTTAAATAAATCTCCATCCTGCCGAGCATTTTCAAAAATCTCAGTTTGTAGTCACCTGAAATATTGTGTTTGTGTGGATAGAAGCCAAAACAGAGAAATAAAGCCATGATTTTAAAAAATCCTGATGCATATAGATGGGGCCTCATCCCATATGAGGCCCTCTAACCATTGCTGGCCATTGGACTTCACTTTCTCTAAGACGCGCACTACAACCCCACCCCCCCCCCCCCCCCCCCCGTGTTCAGAAGTGGCCTAGCCCTGGACCCAGCTCTTAAATATGTGTTGTGCTTCGTAACAAAAATGGATACTGACTCACAGAGCTCTGATCACAATATTCTAAGCATGTTTAAGAATAGTGTGGGAATCAATAGGACAATTACATCTTGAAAATGTTTTTTTTTTTAATGTACAGAGCACAATTCCGGTAGGATGGTCATGTTAAGTCAAGTCAAGTCAAGTGGGTTTTTATAGTCATTTCAACTACATACAGAGTACACAGT
Organism: Salminus brasiliensis; assembly: GCF_030463535.1. Classification (NCBI taxonomy): domain Eukaryota; kingdom Metazoa; phylum Chordata; class Actinopteri; order Characiformes; family Bryconidae; genus Salminus; species Salminus brasiliensis. Next base: position 5,354,169 of record NC_132888.1, read on the forward strand.
GAAACGAAACAACGTTCCTCCTGGACCATGGTGCAACATAGACACAGTGCATACAGAACACAAGTGCAACACAGTACAAGTGCAGATAGACAATACAACACAATACAGACAAAGAATATAAATAATAAATAATATAGTGTATGTTGTGCATCCTTAGAGTTCAACCATGAAAAAATGTCTCACCCAGCAATCATAAACATAGTGTGTCTTACATTAAGTCTCTGGAGCTATTGTGCAGAATTACTTTTTCCCTCTGGGTCATGTGATGTGTATGTGACAAAATATAAATGTATCTACCCAAAGCATGGGCACACATTTTCCTAATGTGTGATCTCAGTTCACACCACTCCGTAATGCAGGTAAGGAGGGAGCAAATAATGTCTGGTAATGTTTTATCATGCCACGCAGTTTTAATAATGTAATCTATCAATAGCAAATTGACAGTTATTCATTCAGTTTCATAGCATGCATTTTATGCCCTAATGTTGGCCTATGTCTGTGTTCTTTTGTTTTTCATTCTAAGGACGTTAAGGCATGATGTCAGGGGGAAACGTGACCTTTGTGAAGGACTTTTTTATTGTTGGTTTTCCTGGACTTCACCCAAGCTACTATGGCCTGGTATCTGCAGCTATGTTTGTTATTTATCTGTGCATCTTAATAGGTAATGGAATTTTTCTTTTCTTGTTTGCAACTGAGAAAAGTCTACACAAACCTGTATATTATTGTTTTTTAAGTCTTGTCATATCTGATATATTGTTCAGCACAAGCACATTGCCAAAGGCTATAGCCAGATACTGGTTCCAAGCTGGGAGCATTTCATTTTTAGGTTGTTTTGTTCAGATGTATTTTGTGCATTATTTGGGTACAGTCAATTCATTTATAATGGCACTGATGTCCATAGATCGATATGTAGCCGTTTGTAACCCACTTCGCTACCACACCATCATGACAAATAGAAATGTACTCATTCTAAGCCTGGTGGCCTGGGTTCTGGCTCATCCCAGCACTCTATCAATGGCCATTCGAGCTTTCCCTCTCTCTTACTGTGGAGCCAACACCATTTTACATTGCTATTGTGACCACATATCAATTACACGGCTTGCATGCACCGATAGGGCTCCGTATTCTTTACCAGCCTTTGCTGTTGCAATGGTAGTGTTGCTGGGATCTCTTGCCATCATTATCTTCTCCTATTGCTGCATTGTTGTAGAAGTCATGCGTATCTCAAGCACTGGGGGACGACTTAAAACTCTCTCCACTTGCACTTCTCAGCTCATCATTATCTCTCTATACTTTTTACCCAGGTGTTTTAATTATTTGGCTACAGTTATTGGTATCATGTTTAATAGTGATTTGCAAATAGCTATTATCTTGTTATACAGCTTGCTACCTCCCATGATCAACCCACTAATCTACTGTTTAAGAACACAAGAGATAAAAAAGATTGTATTAAGAAAATTCCAAAGAAGCCAAGTTAGCTGTCACTGATATATTTTAATATACAAAGTGATATACAAATACATACAAAGTGTATATATACTATAACAAAGCTACTCTAGTAGATATGCAGATACACATTTGGAAATCACAGTTTGATCCAGTGTTTATGTTGAAACAGGCAGGAATAGAGGCATTGTGTAATGATCTGTCATTAAACATAATTGGAGAGTCTGAGAATTGCTGAACTGAGATCTGCTGAGTAGAATTCATTGTAAAAAAAAATATACGTGTCTGTAGCTGAAGAGTCCTGTATTCTAAGTTCCGCCTAATCTCCTAGAAAAACACTCACATTGGTTTTGTAAAACAGCTCATTGCTACATTCAAAAGTAATGTGTTCTGTAGCGGTGAAGAAAAGACTACAGACAACTAACTCATAGAGTCAACTTACAACAGAGATTTGACTTACAACTGACTGATCACACCCATTGTTGCCTTAATCTACACTAAACCTAATCGGAGCCTATACTTAAATCTACACCTTAATCTATATCTATACCTGAGGCAGTGGTGGCTCAGTGGCTTTGGGCTTTTAAGCATTTCTGCTAGGGGCATGTGTGTCCACTGTTCTCTATGTGTGTCTTTGCATACTGGTGATGCCCAAATTCCATCTGTATCCAACAGAGTAGAATCAAGCTATATGGACATTTCTATGTGGCATTGTTGACTGCATTATAGTATTCAGAAATGTATTGAATTATAAATATTCTATTATAAAATGATCTATTAAAACAAATTTCATGATAAATAATCTGGGTTAAATTAAATTGTTAAATCGAAAAGGATTATTATTAGCTTTATCAAACGTCTTTCCAGTCATTTTGATATGTTGAATGGCAAATTACTTTTTACAGTGCATTCAGTCTTGGGATTTATCTGTGACTTCTGGTATCTGTTCATGGAGTACTTTCACATTCACATTGAAAATGGTCTTAAATCAGGGTGTCTTACACCATAATCTGCAGACATAGAATTTTTTTTTTTTTTTACTTGTCTGCACCTTGACACCTCATACCATTATAATTTATTTCTAAAAACACATTCTGGTACAACCTTGTGATGGACTTGGCTCTAGACCCCCCCCCACAACCCTAAACAGGAAGACGGAAATAAGAAGATTAATGGATAGACCTACCCACCTTCAACATAAGCATTTGAATCTTCTGAAGGTTTTTTATGCTGTTATTTTACTGTGCCCCTCAGTTAGCCATTCGGTTGGTTAAATGTTTCATTCTATGTCATTTTCTATTCAACAATGCCAATAAAAACTACAAGTACCAACAGTGAGTAAATATGAAGCAAGTATGATTCATTAAGTATGATGCTCTAAATACATTTGCTAGAAAACATAATTAAACCATTTAGAATTATCTGGATTTCTGCATTTATTAGTAATAAAATGATATCTTTCTCATTGTCTAAGTCATAATTAAAGGTGAACCAAATCTAACTAAACTAATAACATGTACATCATGTATTGTTTTGAGCACATTAGGTAAACATCTACAGTAAAGTAAGTGAAATTTTGTGTTAATGACTTCCCCAAGAGCTTGGCAAAAAGTTTTTTTTTTATTTGAGCAGATATGATTAGGAGTATGGGTTTCATTTTCTGTCAATGCCCATTATCTGTGTTAACTGTGTTACTGTGAAGTATGCCTTGATGCAAACAACTTTCAAAAGAGACATTTTAGAGACATATGAAGCTGGAAAAGGCTACAAAGGCATTGCTAAAGACCTAGTGGTGCATCATTCCACGGTTAGAGTCTATAATTCAGGATTGTTGCTAGTCTCTCTAGGAGTGGGCATCTTGTTACGACCACACCAAGAGCACAATTGGCTAACCTGAAAGAGGTGAGGAAGAACCCATAGATATCAGCAAATGACATATGAAATCATACAAACTGCAAAAAAAACATTAAGAATGTGTTCACTATTAGAATAAATATTAGGCAGAAATGGTTTTACTGAAAGGTCCAAATAAAGTACCATAGTAATACCAAAGTAATAATAATATAATTTGTAAATAATCATGAAAAGCATCATGTGTGTGAAGGTTAAATCTTGCCCCTTAGTAATGGGTGTGTGTCATACTTATAAATTCTGAGAAGAACTTCTAATTACTGTGTAAAAAATTAAATACTGTTGCTCTGGGAATATGAAAAGATGGTCATCAGTTTAACTGCATAAAAAGAAATGTATTACAATTTATCCCACATTTTGTACCCCAGATTTTGCCTGGCTCTTTCATACTGACTGTCACAAGAGCAAGATTGTTATTTTTCATATATCTCTCTAAATCCAAATCTAGTCTAACATCTAGTAAATAAGCAATAGTGTGTTTCATTGTTTATAAAAATTGTTTATAAACAATGAAACTATAGAAAATATTAAAATTCACTTGTGTAAATTTGAAATGTTAAAAGGTATTTTGGCTACATTGTGATATTAAAATATGCAGAATGTAACAACAAATAAAATTACAGTGACAATGGACAGTAGACACCATGTGTTTATATGGGTACTGACTCAAGCTACATTTATTCCAAAAGCTGGTTAATATCCTAGTCATAAATGTATTTAATTTATTATATATTATTTATATTAATTGCTTATTGTGTTATTACCAAGTTGTTACCAAGCCTTCAATAAACTCTGTGTCCTTTTTTTAACTTGAGGCAAATACTATTAACATATGTTTAGCTGATGAGGGCAGGGGATAGCAAGATCACTGGTCTCTAGTGTCATTAACGAGCATTTATAAACCAATGTTTTAGTGAATCATTTTAGTTGGGTTGAAGGAGTGCTCAGTATGTTTATACTTAATGTTTCTAAAAATTACAGCTGCAATTGAACATACATGGAAGACAGATCTGTCACTGATTTCAAAAAGCTTTTAAAAAGCTTTATTTACAGTTTACATAGTTTTATGCTATAACGATTTTTTATTGTTTGAAATAAGTTCAACCTAAGTCATTAATTGATTGTTTTTTTTAATCAGTACAAATTATACATTTATTAGAATATACATTAGGACTGGTTTAGTTTTTCAAAAAGTGTAGACATCAGACGTTTAATAGCATTAGAATGCATGAACCACGCTCCTTTCTTTCCTTTCACAGTGAAAACGCTGGTGTGTAACTGAGTGAAAATCATGGACCAATATGTCAATTCAACTGTTACTGAGTTCTTCATTCTTGGATTTCCAGGAGTTTCTCCAGAATACTATGCAGCAGTTGGAACTCTTCTTCTCTTTATTTACCTCACACTTGCAGGGGGAAACATATTCACAATTGCATTTGTAGCTTATGAAAAAAGTCTTCAAAAACCAACTTATCTTATCTTCTGTAATCTTGCTGCAGTAGACTTTGTTTTTGGAACTGTCACAATGCCCAAAGTTATTGCAAAGTACCTGCTTAAAGACGAGTTTGTGCCATTTCATGCTTGCTTTATCCAAATGTTTTTCATCCATTATTTAGGAACTGTCACTTCTTTCCTTTTGCTTGTAATGGCTATTGATCGATTTATTGCTATATGTAACCCCCTCAGATACCCTACCCTTGTTACAAATCATTCTGTGGCAATTGTATGTGTAATAGTTTGGTTGATTCCAATTTCTTGGATGACAGTTACAGTTGTCCAGACCATATCTGTACCCTTTTGTGACTCCAACATAATAGCACAGTGCTTTTGTGACCACAACTCAGTAGCTAAATTGGCCTGTGGTGATTTAAGATCTTCAAGGGTATTTTCCTTTATTATGGCAATGGTAGTGCTGTTAGGACCCCTTACTTTCATCATATTCTCTTATATAGCAATCATCATAGCTGTCTTTCAAATATCCAATGTTCAAGCAAAGTACAAAATATTCTCAACATGTAGTCCTCAACTTCTTATCATATGCCTTTACTATCTACCCCGATGTGCTATCTATGTTGCTGACTTGAAGGTTCAGATGAGCATTGATACTCGCATTATGATCAGTATGTGGTATAGTCTATTTCCGCCACTGGTCAATCCAATCATATTTTGTTTTAGAACTAAGGAAATTCGAGATGTGTTAATAATGAAATTAAGAAAAAGAAAAATCATTGGTCAACTGAAAGCTACTTCAAGCTGAATGAACCAAAATATGTGGTACATTATACAGATACATAACTGAAAAATGAGATTTTTTTTTTTTAGATAATACATTTATGAAAGCCCATAAAAAATATGGATACTGAATGTTGATATGCACATTGCAAACATTTGTCAAATAAAGCACTTTTCCTTCCATTTGTCAAATTTGTTTGTGAAATGTTACTGTCCCTGGCTTTTTTTTTTCAATATTTTTAATATATTTAAGTTTATGTAAATCTTTTAGCTGGTGTTTGGAGTTAGTTTGAAGTGATGTCTTGTATGTTACTCCCTACTTTATCTTTATCTTGGATTTGTCTTAGTGTTGGCATAGCCTTTTAGTTTTGTTATGTGACTTTTTTGTGTGTTCACCGCACTTCCATCCAGTCTCCTTGTTAAGACCAGTCAAGCCAATCATCAAACCATTTTAATCCAGCTGAGCACCTCTAAAGAAGAGACCCCCAAAATAAACATCATCTGGAAAAAACTGCAGAAATACATCACAAAAGAAAACTGCAACAGATGATGTCAGCTGGTCGCTGGCTTGATGCAATTATTGCGCGCAAGAGATATGTAAACAGAAATTAAATGTCATTTATTTGAACAATATCAGTTCCAATATTAATCACCTAAGATTTGTGTGGTCTTTCTTGTCATTCTAATACTTTTAGAGGATTTTCATTTTCTGTAGGAGGTTTTGTATTGTTATTTTTAGTCATTATAATTCAGTTTAGTTTAATTCTGCGTGTTTTGTTAATTCAGACTGTTCCACAAACAACTTTTAACAACAAATTTAAATGAATAAATAAGTTTCAGCTCTTCTGTGTGGTTTGCGCTTAACATAATGGTCAATCTGGGGGTGTTTTTTGTCTTTTCAGAAAACCAATTCTTTGATAGGTAAAATACCTATTTAATAACAGATAAAAAAATACTGAGTGCAGTTAATGTCACTTTTTAAGGTTTTGTTGCTCACTCTTTCAGGTCTCAATAATGGATCCTGAAATACCAATTGGACCCTTCTTACTTCATTGTTTGTCAGTACACATTGGAAGGAAAAAGGCATAATGTTAAAGGACAGCCATTTTCTTGACCTAAGGCTGAGCTTAATCATACATGCTGGAGGTTGCCCATGAGGACAGGAAACAAGAAAACAATATTACATCTAGCTGGTCTCAGGTGTCATGGACAAGTATTTATAAACTGATGCTTTTGTGAGTCATTCCTATTTGGGCACAGTGGGTGGAAGCATCAGAGTTTTCACATTATCAAGAAACTACAGCTTCTCTTCAACACACATGAATACTTGAATGTATGTGGCAATGCCTACTATTATACAAGATGTTATAAAATGTTGGGATCTATGGATATTCTATATTGTGTATCATGATATTATGTCATCCTTTTCATTTCATATTGAAATAATATGACTGGCTCTATAACTGTATTAATGTGTTTACATTTATTTATGTATGGAATTTAGCAGATCTTATCCAGAGCAATTTACAAAATTTATAATTATTTGCTCAGAATATCCAAAGCTAGTATCAATACATCCCATATGCAAAATACATTTGGGTGCTGACACTGCCTAACATGATGAATGCTAAAAAGTCTATAATGATTATGGGATCAATGTTTTGTTTCTGCTTTACTATTGCAAGTGTTTTTGTTGTTGTTTTTTTCCCAGGTGGTTTTAGAAGACTGAATTCTGGATATCATGGACATATATAGCAATTCCACAACTGTTACTGAATTCTTCCTCCTTGGATTTCCAGGAGTCCCTCTAGAATATTATGCAGCTGTTGGAACTCTTCTGCTCTTCATTTATCTTATACTTGCAGGGGGAAATATTTTCATCATTGTGTTTGTTTTTTATGATAAAAGCCTCCAAAAGCCAGTTTATCTTATCTTCTGCAACCTTGCTGCAGTGGACTTGGCTTTTGGAACTACCACAATGCCCAAAATTATTGCAAAGTATCTGTTTAGAGATGAACATGTGCAATTTCATGCTTGCTTTATCCAAATGTTTTTCATCCATTATTTAGGAACTGTCACTTCTTTCATTTTGCTTGTTATGGCAATTGATCGATTTATTGCTATATGTAACCCCCTCAGATACCCCAGCCTTGTTACAAATCATTCTGCTGCAATTATATGTGTAATATCTTGGGTGATTCCAACCACTATAGTGATTGTGATAGTTGACCAGGCCATAGTTTTGCCCTACTGCAACTCCAACATTATTTCACAGTGCTATTGTGACCGCACTTCTGTAACTAAATTGGCCTGTGGTGATACAACACTTTCAAAGACATTTTCTTTTGTTGCGGCAATGGTCGTGCTGTTAGGACCCCTTGCTTTCATCATATTCTCCTACATAGCAATCATCATAGCTGTGTTTAAAATATCCAATGCTCAAGGAAAGTACAAAACGTTGTCAACATGCAGTCCTCAACTTCTTATCATATGCCTTTACTATTTGCCTCGATGTGCAGTCTATGTTGCTGATATAACAGTCCAAATGAAAATTGATGCTCGTATCATGATCAGTATGTGGTATAGTCTCTTCCCCCCTCTTGTCAATCCAATTATTTTCTGCTTTAAAACTAAGGAAATCCGAGAAGCAGTGTTAATGAAATTAAGACAAAGAAAGATCAGTGATAAACTGACTGCTCCTTCAGGCTAAGAAATATTTTAGCAGATACTATAGTTTATGTAACAAGTGGATATATTTTTGCTAACTCAATTTTCTAGAAGGTTTCTAAACTTTTCAAGAAGGTTTCTGAACTTTTGTTGCTTCATAAGTTATTAAAGTACTCTCACATGTTGAAATCTGAGTCTTTCCTGATAAAAAAGGCTTTGAGAAATTGTATTTTTTTGAGCAGGTATTTTCTATGAAATTCTATAGTTATAATATAATTCTAAAGTAACATTAATTGATTTTCAACAATTGTTTTTCAATTTTACAATTTTGGCATTTAAAATATCTTTTCCCATTACACATTTTAGGTGGTACACTAAACTTTAAATTAATAAGCTACTCTTCCATGTGATTGGAGATGTTACTTAGGTTATTAAAATGAAATCTTGGTACTTTAACTTACATTGTAAGCCATGAATGATTTTGCCTGATCCATAAAATGACAGTAATGGAGGTGCAAGCTTTGGTTTCAAAAACGATGATGGGTTAAGTATCTTTTTAAATATATGGTATAAGTCCTGGAATAACAAGTTTATTTTTTGCTAAATTTAAATGACATTTAGATCAGAATTTCATCTATAATGTTTACATTCAGAAGTGAAACTAAATGAAACAACACAAAACCATCCAAAAACAGATTGATGATGCCTGTGAGTTAGATACACAATAGTCACAGAAATACCTTAAATCTGTAATAATAAATTAAAAATCTAAGAAAATGATCAAATGAAAATCGGACATTGACTTTGCCATCCTACAACAGAACTACTTAAAAAAGTAAACTCATTAAACAGGCCTGGACAAAAATTATGGTACCACTGAAAACAATGTGACCAAAGGGACATGTTAAATAAAGGTTTGTCCACTAATTAGCATCACAAGTGTCTACAGTCTTGTAATCAGTCAGTGGGCCTAGATAAAGGGCTACACATAGTCAACGTGCTGTTTGGGGACATGCTGTGTACTATACTCAAAATGGACCAGAGGAAGCAAAGAAAAGAGTTGTCTCAGGAGATTAGAAAGAAAATTACAGACAAGCATGTTAAAGGTAAATGTTATAAGACCATCTCCAAGCAGCTTGATGTTCCTGTGACTACAGTTGCACATATTATTCAGAAATTTAAGATCCATGGGACTGTAGCCAAATCAAAGAGACGGATAATACGAATGGTAACAAAAGAGCCAAGAAAAACTTCTTAAGAGATTAAAGGTGAACTTCAAGCTCAAGGAACATCAGTGTCAGATCACACCATCTGTCATTGTTTGAGCCAAAGTGGACTTCATGGGAGACGAACAAGGAAGACACCATTGTTGAAAACAAATCATAAAAAAGCCAGACTGGAATTTGTCAAACGACATGCTGACAAGTTCCAAAGCTTCTGGGAAAATGTCCTGTGGACAGTTGAGACAAAATGGAACTTTTTATCCAGACAAATCAGCTCTATGTTTACAGATGAAAAAATGAAGCATATCAAGAAAAGAACACTGTCCTTATTGTGAAACATGGAGAAGGCTCTGTTATATTATAGGGCTGCTTTGTTGCATTTGGCAAAGGGTGTCTTGAATCTGTGCACGGTACAAATAAATCTCAAGGTTATCAAGGGATTCTAGAGAGAAATGTGCTGCCCAGTGTCAGAAAGCTTGGTCTTAGTCGCAGGTCATGGGTCTTGCAACAGGATAATGACCTAAAACACAGCTAAAACACACCCAAGAATGGCTAAGAGGAAAACATTGGACTATTCTGAAGTTGCCTTCTATGAGCCCTGACCAACATCCTATAGAGCATCTTTGGATGGAAAAGGTGCCCTTCAAACCTGAGAAAACTGGAGCAGTTTGCCCATGAGAAGTGGGACAAAATACCTGCTGAAGGTAAAGGTGCACGTATTAGTCACTGTACAGTGTGGACTGTACAGCGAAATGTGTCCTCCGCATTTAACCCATCTGGTAGTGAACACACACTCACACATGTTAGGAGCAGTGAGTACACACATAGAGCAGTGGGCAGCCAGCCCGGAGAGCAGAGAGGGTAAAGGGCCTTGCTCAAGGACCCAACAGTGGCAGCTTGCCGAGCCCGGGAATCAAACCCACAACCCCATTATCGATAGCCCGGCGCTCTAACCGCTGAGCCACCACTGCCCCATGAAGGGTGCAGAAGTCTTAATGACAGTTACAGGAATCGTTTGATTGCAGTGATTACCTCAAAAGGTTGTGCAACAAAAGATTAAGTTAAGGATACCATCATTTCTGTCCAGGCCTGTTTCATAAGTTTATTTTTTTTTTTAATAATTCTGTTGAAGCATCATAAAAATCAATGTCATTTTTTTTTGATCATTTTCATAGAATTTTTATTTATTATTACTTTTGTCAGATTCAAGTTATTTCTGTGACCATTGTGGGTTTTTCTTTTATTAACCGAGGGGTACCAACAATTTTGTCCACGTGTGTACAGTCATCCACCTTCAAGTCTGCCAGAGTTGTGCCTATCCTAAAGAAACCCATGCTGGACAGCTTGGACATCGGTGACCTATTTCTCTTCTCTCGGTTTTGAATCTCCTCGACCTCTCTGCAGCTTTTGACACAGTGGACCACAAGATCTTTCTGTCTATCCTTGCCGGCCGTGGAATTACCGGCTCTGCATGGCAATGGTTTGCATCGTACCTGTAGGGACACTCATACTACATAACATGGCAGGGGGACCACAAGGCTTGGTTCTTGGTCCACTTCACTCTCATGGATTCTCTTACCACTGTTATGCCAATGGCACTCAGCTCATCCTTTGATTCCCCACCGTCTGACACACAGCTTTCTACCCGCATCGCAGCATGTCTCGCTGATGTCTCTTCTTAGATGGTGGCTCACCACCTCCAACTTAACCCCAGCAAGACAGAGCTGCTGTGCATCCTGGGAACTGCTGGACTTAAAAACGATCTTGCCGTCTCCTTTGATAACTCACTGGTCACTGCATCTACAGAAGCTTGAAGCCTTGGTGTAGTCATGGATGATCAGTTATCATTCTCAAGTCACGTTGGAGTTCTTATTCAGTCATGTAGATTTCACCTGTACAACATCCAGAGAATTTAACCCTTTCTCTCTAGAGCTTCCGCCCAGGTGCTTGTTCAGTCTTTTATTACTTAGAGACTTGACTACTGCAACTCTCTTCTGACTGGCCTTCTTCTGCGCACCATCAGGCCCCTGCAACTTATTCAAAATGCAGTGGCACAGGTCGTCTTCAAGGTTTCAGCCATGTCACTCCACTGCTGCATTCTCTTCACTGGCTTCCCGTAGCTGCTGCCTGCATCAGATTCAAAACCTTGACTCTGGTCTACAAAGCCAAGAAAGGACCAGCCCCTCCGAATTTGATGGCAATGGTCAAAAGCTGATCCGCACCAAGAGCCCTTCGAGCTTCAAGTACGGCTCGGCTCGACCCGCCATCCCTCAAAATCAAGACAAGCGTCCAGGCCTTTTTTCTGTCCTGGCACCAAAGTGGTGGATCGAACTTCCCCTAGGTGTCCGAACGGCAGAGTTGCTCGCTGTCTAAAATCACAGACTGAAGACCCTCCACTTAAAAGAGTACTTGGGCGAATAGTAGAGTGGTCACCTTATTAACTTGTGTTTAGTGATGTCTAAACTTATAGATATCTTTGAATTTTTAGTCTATTCAGACTAGCTGAGCTTATTCTTGGGTAATTAGCAAAGCACTTTTGTAAGTCGCTCTGAAATGCCCTGAATGTAAATGTAAATGTTATCGCAAGTAAGAAATTTGCAACCAACAATTCCATGGTATTTATTTTAAGACTATGCGTTCCAATATTTGTTCTCAGCTAAAAAAATTGTGAGTGTGCCAAGATAGCTACCATGTTTTATGTTGTTTCACATATCAGAAAATAAAAGCTCAAATTGTAATTTATTGAATCAAATTCATCTTTTCATCTGACACATGTCTTTAATGTATAGGATAAACAAAAAGGCCCTTGTCATTCCAGTCAAATCAGAGTTGACTGTACTTTGCCTCCATTACTCTTTTTAATAATTGAAATTATTGTTTAAGCAATACCATTAGCATTTGATAATATAGGAGGAGAATAAGAGAGAGGGAGAACACGAATTTGGTATAGAGTTCAGGTGGCTTCTGCTTTGTGAAAGAAAGTGAGCCCCCACTACTGGTAGATGGAGCTGGGACTGAAGGAGGTGACGGAGTGGTGGTTGTGAAGAACTGAACAAGGTGAAGATTAAATGTATAGGATGTTACATTGGGAAGAGGAGTAGGGGCGTCCCAGGGAGTAATTATTTGCATCTATTGTCCTTGTGGAAAGATGAGGGTTCAAAGTCAGGATTTCTATTATTCACTAACAATACTATCGACTAGGTTTCTTGCATGTTCCTCCTCCTAATTTAGTTATATCATAATACCACTTCTGCAAATTCAGACCATACCATCAGCATATAATAAAAGGAGGAATTTGTAAAAAAGAGAAAAGGCAGAAGGCCACACCAAAAAATGACTAAGGAACTGTTCCAAGCTCTCTGATTATGTTTGAAGGTATGTAGAGTATGTATAAAACACCAGTATGTCACAGGTGGAAACCTTGAGAGAATCCAAGGCTCAGTAGAGGAACCAATCATTTTCTGGTTGGATTGTGAAAAGATACTTTGGGCTTCTAAACCTGTTAGTTATGGATATTATAAGAGTCAGTTGAGGTCAGAGAAACTCCTCTATTGTAATGGTTGTTATTCAGAGATTGGCTGTTTGAAGTTAGTAGTCATTTGTGGGATTTTTGTGTTTTTTTTGGTAGAGTAATCCAAATGTGGCTGATGCAACAAGGATTGGTTGACCTGTTTACTATGGATGGTGGCTCAGTTTTTTACAGTAGGGAGCAACTGTTTTGATTCAAAAACAGAAACGGATCCAACAGTCCCAAGAAGTAAAGAGAAAAATGAATGAGCCCAGTTACTCATGGTATGCCCAGGAGCAGTTGAGGCGAACAGCATGCTAATGCCTACAGAGAGTCACAGGTTCCCAGGCTGAAACTAAATTGTACAGTGACCTAAGGCTTGTCCAGTCTGAGGAAAAGCCAATCCGTGCGTCTTATGGTGTCTGTTCTGGAAAGGGGCCATTTTCATTGTGTCTTTTTTGTGTCTTTTTTGTGTCTTCAGTTTATGGAACGTTAGGAAGCTAGGTTAGCTGGAGGTCTTGTGATTGCTTTTTGCTTTTGTTAGGTTAGCTAGATTCATGGGTGGAGTTAGCATGAGGTTTGTATGTTGTTTGGCATTGCTTACCCCTGGATACATGGCTATGTCTTTTGTCTATGTGTAAGAAGTTATAAATATATATTTGAATGCCTAAAGCCTTGATGTGTTTTTATTTTACGCCCTTCCTCAACCACTTCCCTACTTTTCTGGCCTAATACCCGTTCACTTGAACATAACATTGTGGATGGAGAAGGGGAGAAGGAATAAACATGGATAGCCTTTTGCTTAACCTGAGGCTGAGCTTCTACACACATGCTGGAGGTTGCCCATGAGGACAGGAAACAAGAAAACAGTATTACATCTAGCTGGTCTCAGGTGTCATGGAAGAGCATTTATAAACTGATGCTTTTGTGAGCCTATTTTAATGCACTGGGAGGAAGCCTTAAAGCTTTCACATTATTAAGAAACTACAGCTCCTCTTGAACACACATGAATACTTGAATGTATGTGGCTATGCTTACAATTATACAAGATGTTATAAAATGTTGGGATCTATGGATATTCTATATTGTGTATCATATTATGTCGTCCAAATCATTATTGAAATAATATGACTGGCTCTATAACAATACTTATGTGTTTACATGTATTTATTCATTTCTGGCATTTAGCAGATGCTCTTATCCAGAGGAACTTACAAAACTCTTAATCATTTGTTCAGAATATTCAAAGCTAGTATCAATACACCTCATATTCAAAATACATTTGGTTGCTGACACTGCCTAACATGATGAATCTAGGGGTGCTAAAATTGTATAATGATTATGAGAGTAAATGGATCAATATTTTGTTTCTGCTTTACTATTGCAAGTGTTTGTTTTTTTTCCAGGTGGTTTTAGAAGACTGGATTCTTGATGTCATGGACAAATATAGCAATATCACAACTGTTACTGAATTTTTCCTCCTTGGATTTCCAGGAGTGCCTCTAGAATATTATGCAGCTGTTGGAACTCTTCTGCTCTTCATTTATCTCATACTTGCAGGGGGAAATATTTTCATCATTGTGTTTGTTTTTTATGATAAAAGCCTCCAAAAGCCAGTTTATCTTATCTTCTGCAACCTTGCTGCAGTGGACTTGGCTTTTGGAACTACCACAATGCCCAAAATTATTGCAAAGTATCTGTTTAGAGATGAACATGTGCAATTTCATGCTTGCTTTATCCAAATGTTTTTCATCCATTATTTAGGAACTGTCACTTCTTTCATTTTGCTTGTTATGGCAATTGATCGATTTATTGCTATATGTAACCCCCTCAGATACCCCAGCCTTGTTACAAATCATTCTGCTGCAATTATATGTGTAATATCTTGGGTGATTCCAACCACTATAGTGATTGTGATAGTTGACCAGGCCATAGTTTTGCCCTACTGCAACTCCAACATTATTTCACAGTGCTATTGTGACCGCACTTCTGTAACTAAATTGGCCTGTGGTGATACAACACTTTCAAAGACATTTTCTTTTGTTGC
This sequence comes from Salminus brasiliensis, assembly GCF_030463535.1. NCBI lineage: Eukaryota > Metazoa > Chordata > Actinopteri > Characiformes > Bryconidae > Salminus > Salminus brasiliensis. The sequence goes on from NC_132888.1 coordinate 5,369,203, forward strand.
GGCAATGGTCGTGCTGTTAGGACCCCTTGCTTTCATCATATTCTCCTACATAGCAATCATCATAGCTGTGTTTAAAATATCCAATGCTCAAGGAAAGTACAAAACGTTGTCAACATGCAGTCCTCAACTTCTTATCATATGCCTTTACTATTTGCCCCGATGTGCTGTCTACATTGCTGATATAACAGTCCAAATGAAAATTGATGCTCGTATCATGATCAGTATGTGGTATAGTCTCTTTCCCCCTCTTGTCAATCCAATTATTTTCTGCTTTAAAACTAAGGAAATCCGAGAAGCAGTGTTAATGAAATTAAGACAAAGAAAGATCAGTGACAAACTGACTGCTCCTTCAGGCTAAGAAATGTTTTAGCAGATAATATAGTTTATGTAACAAGTGGATATATTTTTGCTAACTCAATTTTCTAGAAGGTTTCTGAACTTTTCAAGAAGGTTTCTGAACTTTTGTTGCTTCATAAGTTATTAAAGTACTCTCACATGTTGAAATCTGAGTCTTTCCTGATAAAAAGACTTCGAGAAGTTGTAATTTTTTTTTTGAGCATGTATTTTCTATGAAATTCTATGAAAAAGTAACATTAATTGATTTTCAACAATTGTTTTTCAATTTTACAATTTTGGCATTTAAAATATCTTTTCCCATTACATATTTTGGGTGGTACACTAAACTTTAAATTAATAAGCTACTCTTCCATGTGATTGGAAATGTTACTTAGGTTTTTTTAATTAAATATTGGTACTTTGACTTACATTGTAAGCCATGAATGATTTTGCCTCATCCATAAAATGACAGTAATGGAGGTGCAAGCTTTGGTTTCAAAAACGATGATGGGTTAAGTATCTTTTTAAATATATGGTCCTCTCAGAAAGTCCTGGAATAAAAAAAAATTAAATACATTTTTTTTGCTAAATTTAAATGACGTTTAGATCAGAATTTCATCTATAATGTTTACATTCAGAAGTGAAACTAAATGAAACAACACAAAACCATCCAAAAACAGATTGATGATGCCTGTGAGTTAGATACACAATAGTCACAGAAATACCTTGAATCTGTAATAATAAATTAAAAATCTAAGAAAATGATTAAATGAAAATCGGACATTGACTTTGCCATCCTACAACAGAACTACTTAAAAAAGTAAACTCATTAAACAGGCCTGGACAAAAATGATGGTACCACTGAAAACAATGTGACCAAAGGGACATGTTAAATAAAGGTTTGTCCACTAATTAGCATCACAAGTGTCTACAGTCTTGTAATCAGTCAGTGGGCCTAGATAAAGGGCTACAGATAGTCAACGTGCTGTTTGGGGACATGCTGTGTACCATACTCAAAATGGACCAGAGGAAGCAAAGAAAAGAAAGAAAATTACAGACAAGCATGTTAAAGGTAAATGTTATAAGACCATCTCCAAGCAGCTTGATGTTCCTGTGACTACAGTTGCACATATTATTCAGAAATTTAAGATCCATGGGACTGTAGCCAAATCAAAGAGACGGATAATACGAATGGTAACAAAAGAGCCAAGAAAAACTTCTTAAGAGATTAAAGGTGAACTTCAAGTTCAAGGAACATCAGTGTCAGATCACATCATCTGTCGTTGTTTGAGCCAAAGTGGACTTCATGGGAGACGAACAAGGAAGACACCATTGTTGAAAGCAAATCATAAAAAAGCCAGACTGGAATTTGCCAAATGACATGCTGACAAGCTCCAAAGCTTCTGGGAAAATGTCCTGTGGACAGGTGAGATAAAATGGAACTTTTTATCCAGACAAATCAGCTCTATGTTTACAGATGAAAAAATGAAGCATATCAAGAAAAGAACACTGTCCCTACTGTGAAACATGGAGAAGGCTCTGTTATATTATGGGGCTGCTTTGTTGCATTTGGCAAAGGGTGTCTTGAATCTGTGCACGGTACAATTAAATCTCAAGGTTATCAAGGAATTCTAGAGAGAAATGTGCTGCCCAGTGTCAGAAAGCTTGGTCTCAGTCGCAGGTCATGGGTCTTGCAACAGGATAATGACCTAAAACACAGCTAAAACACACCCAAGAATGGCTAAGAGGAAAACATTGGACTATTCTGAAGTGGCCTTCTATGAGCCCTGACCAACATCCTATAGAGCATCTTTGGAAGGAGCTGAAACATACCATCTGGAAAAGGTGCACTTCAAACATGAGACAACTGGAGCAGTTTGCCCATGAGAAGTGGGACAAAATACCTGCTGAAGGGTGCAGAAGTCTCATTGACAGTTACAGGAATCGTTTGATTGCAGTGATTACCTCAAAAGGTTGTGCAACAAAATATTAAGTTAAGGATACCATCATTTCTGTCCAGGCCTGTTTCATAAGTTTATTTTTAAAATAATTCTGTTGAAGCATCATCAAAATCAATTTCAATTAAATTTTTAGTCTATTTAAACTAGCTGAGCTTATTCTTGGGTAATTAGCAAAGCACTTTTGTAAGTTGCTCTGAAATGCCCTAAATGTAAATGTAAATGTCATCACAAGTAAGAAATTTGCAACCAACAATTCCATGGTATTTATTTTAAGACTATGCGTTCCAATATTTGTTCTCAGCTAAAAAAATAGGGGAGTGTGCCAAGATAGCTACCATGTTTTATGTTTCACATATCAGAAAATAAAAGCTCAAATTGTAACTTGTTGAATCATATTCATCTTTTCATCTGACACGTCTTCAATGTATAGGAAAAACAAAAAGGCCCTTGTCATTTCAGTCGAATCCGAGTTGACTGTACTTTGCCTCTATTAGTCAAGTCAGATTTATTTGTATAGCTTTTTACAACTATTGTCGTCACAAAGCAGCTTTACATAATTAGTAATTAATAAAAGACAGAGATAAGAAAAGAAATAACATAAGACATGAAGGATCAAAGACCCCCAGTGAGCAAGCCAACGGCGACAGTAGCAAGAAAAAACTCTCTCAGAGCTGAAGGAAGAAACCTTGGGAGGAACCAAGACTCACAAGGGGGACCCATCCTCCTCTGGTCAGAACTATTTAAACATTAAAGATAAAAATTACCAAACCAGTTACAACAGATGGTTAATAGTGGTGATATTAATAGTGGCAGATAGTTACGAGTCCATTTAGGTTTTAACATGGTCATTAGACAGGTAGCAGTGGTAGGCGGGAGCCGCTGGTCTGCTATGGGTGGTGGGTAGGGGGCCTGCTGTTTGGACCGGTAGGTGGCAGCTGGTCTGACGCAGGTAGAGGGGATGTCAGCAGGCAATCTTCCAGCAGGTCGGGCTGGGTGGCCATTTACTCAGAGAAGGTAAAAAGAGAAAGTTAGTACTGAGAGGATTTTATGGAGAGCAGAGAATGTTGAGCAGTATCAGAATGTGTCTAAAGACTCCGGCAGGCCTGACTATAACAGCCTAAATAAAAGGAGAGAACCAGAAGGTAAAACAAACAAAATTATTGTTATTCAGAGATTGGCTGTTTGAAGTTAGTAGTCATTTGTGGGAATTCGTGATTTGTTTGGTAGAGTAATTCAAATGTGGCTGATGCAACAAGGGATGACTGACCTGCTTACTATGGATGGTGGCTCATTCATTACAGTAGGGAGCAACTGTTTTGATTCAAAAACAGAAACAGATTCAACAGTCCCAAGAAGTAAAGAGAAAAAGGAATTAGCCCACTTACTCATGGATTGCCCAGGAGCACTTTAGGTGAACAGCATGCTAATGCCTACAGAGAAGTTCCCAGGCTGAAACCTTCAGGTTCCCCTTCCTCAACCACTTCACTACTTTTCTGGCCTAATGCCCATTCACTATGTAACAGGGTGGATGAAGGAAGGGAGGCTATCCTGAGGCTGAGCTTCTATACACATGCTGGAGGTTGCCCATGAGGACAGGAAACTAAGAAAACAGTATTACTTCTAGCTGGTCTCAGGTGTCATGGAAGAGCAATTATAAACTGATGCTTTTGTGAGTCATTCCTATTTGGGCACAGTGGGTGGAAGCATCAGAGTTTTCACATTATTAAGAAACTACAGCTCCTCTTCAACACACATGAATACTTGAATGTATGTGGCTATGCTTACAATCATACAAAATGTTATAAAATGTTGGGATCTATGGATATTCTATATTGTGTATCATGATATTATGTCATCCTTTTCATTACTGAAATAATATGACTGGCTCTATAACTATTAATGTTTGCATGTATGTTTAATCATGTATGGCATTCAGCAGATGCTCTTATCCAGAGCAACTTACAAAATGTTTAATCAATTGCTCAGAATATCCAGAGTTAGTATCAATACACCTTATTTTCAAACTACATTTGGGTGCTGACACTGCCTAATATGATGAATCTAGAGGTGTTAAAAATTGTATAATGATTATGACAGTAAATGGATCAATGTTTTGTTTCTGCTTTACTATTGCAAGTGTTTTTTTCCAGGTGGTTTTAGAAGACTGGATTCTTGATGTCATGGACAAATATAGCAATTCCACAACTGTTACTGAATTCTTCCTCCTTGGATTTCCAGGAGTGCCTCTAGAATATTATGCAGCTGTTGGAACTCTTCTGCTCTTCATTTATCTTATACTTGCAGGGGGAAATATTTTCATCATTGTATTTGTGTTTTATGATAAAAGCCTCCAAAAGCCAGTTTATCTTATCTTCTGCAACCTTGCTGCAGTGGACTTGGCTTTTGGAACTACCACAATGCCCAAAATTATTGCAAAGTATCTGCTTAGAGATGAAACTGTGCAATTTCATGCTTGCTTTATCCAAATGTTTTTCATCCATTATTTAGGAACTGTCACTTCTTTCCTTTTGCTTGTTATGGCAACTGATCGATTTATTGCTATATGTAACCCTCTCAGATACCCTAGCCTTGTTACAAATCATTCTGCTGCAATTATATGTGTAATATCTTGGGTGATTCCAACCACTATAGTGATTGTGATTGTTGTCCAGGCCATAGTTTTGCCCTACTGTAACTCCAACATAATTTCACAGTGCTATTGTGACCGCACTTCTATAACTAAATTGGCCTGTGGTGATATAACAATTTCACAGACATTTGCTTTTGTTTCGGCAATGGTCGTGCTGTTAGGACCCCTTGCTTTCATCATATTCTCCTACATAGCAATCATCATAGCTGTGTTTAAAATATCCAATGCTCAAGGAAAGTACAAAACATTCTCAACATGCAGTCCTCAACTTCTTATCATATGCCTTTACTATCTGCCCCGATGTGCTGTCTATATTGCTGATATAACCGTCCAAATGAAAATTGATGCTCGTATCATGATCAGTATGTGGTATAGTCTCTTTCCCCCTCTTGTCAATCCAATTATTTTCTGCTTTAGAACTAAGGAAATCCGAGAAGCAGTGTTAATGAAATTAAGACAAAGAAAGATCAGTGACAAACTGACTGCTCCTTCAGGCTAAGAAATGTTTTAGCAGATAATATAGTTTATGTAACAAGTGGATATATTTTTGCTAACTCAATTTTCTAGAAGGTTTCTGAACTTTTCTTGAATATTTTTGAACTTTTGTTGATTCATAAGTTATTAAAGTACTTTCACATGTTGGAATCTGAGTCTTTCCTGATAAAAAGACTTTGAGAAATTGTAATTTTTTTAGCATGTATTTTCTTTGAACCATGAAAAAGTAACATTAATTGATTTTCAACAATTGTTTTTCAATTTTACAATTTTAGCATTTAAAATATATTTTCCCATTACACATTTTTAGGTGGTACACTAGAAGTTAAATTAATAAGCTCCTCTTGCAAATGATTAGAAGTGTTACTTTGGTTACCTAAATTAAATCTTGGTACTTTAACTTACATTGTAAGCCAAAAATTATAGTAAAATTACAGTCATGGAGATGCAAGCTTTGGTTCCAAAAATGATGGTAAATCAACTTAATCTTTTTAAATATACAGTCCTCTCAGAAAGTCCTGGAATTACAAATTTATTTTTAGCAAAATGTAAATGACATTTAGATCAGAATTTCATCTATAATTTTTACATTCAGAATGGTAACTAAAAGAAACAACACAAAAACATCAGAAGAAAAATGCAACAGTTTGGTGATGTCTGTGAGTTAAATACACATTTGGACAAAGTTGTTGGTACCCCACAGTTAATTAAAAAAACCCCACAATGGCCACAGAAATAACTTGAATCTGACAAAAGTAATAAGAAATAAAAATTCTATAAAAATAAAAAAATGAAAATCTGATATTGACTTTGAACCAATCTTCAACTGAATTATTTAAAAAAGTAAACTCATTAAACAGTCCTGGACAAGATAATGTGACCAAAGGGACATGGTAAATCAAGGTTTGTCCACTAATTAGCATCATAGGTGTCTACAATCTTGTAATCAGTCAGTGGGCATATATAAAGGGCTACAGGTAGTCACTGTGCTTTTTAGTAACATAGTGTGTACCACACTCAACATGGACCAGAGGAAACCATCTCCAAGCAGCTTGATGTTCCTGTGACTACAGTTGTTCAGTTATTCAGAAATTTAAGATGAAAGGGACTGTAGCCAAATCAAAGAGATAAAGTAACAAAAGAGCCCAAAAAAACGTCTTAAGAGATTAAAGGTGAACTTCAAGCTCAAGTAACATCAGTGTCAGATCACACCATTCGTCATTGTTTGCAAATCATAAAAAAGCCAGACTGAAATTTACCAAGCGACATGTTGACAAGCCCCAAAGATTCTGGAAGAATGTCCTATGGACAGATGGAACTTTTTGACAAGGCATGTTTGGGGCAGTGGTGGCTCAGTGGTTAGAGCACCAGGCTATTGATAACAGGGTTGTGGGTTAAATTCCTGGGCTTTGCAAGCTACCACTCTTGGGCCCTTG